>NC_025996.2:78781843-79081843 GCF_000442705.2 Elaeis guineensis
CAACTAGTCTTGTGCCTCTCTACGTCATCGGGTGTGCCAAAGGCATCCTCCAACACTTGAAGCATGTCTTTTGGCTGAGCCATCTCGAATCTTCGACTGAACTCATCGCTCATAGCAGCCAGCATGATACAACGCACTGTGGTCCGGTCACTGAGCCACTTCTGGTAAGTGTCTCTGACTGTTCCACGTGCATTGACAGCTGGCTCCTCAGGTGCAGGATCCATTATCACATATAGGATCCGTTCATGCTCCAGGACTATGTTCAACTTTCGGTACCAGCTACCGAAGTTGGGTCCCACCAACTTATCATTGTCCAACAATGATCGGAGCGATAGGGAAGTGGCCATATTTGTACAAAGGAGAACCATAACCTAATTAGTAATTGATTCATTAAACCTAAAGATTTGGACTTTAATCAAAAGGTTTCTCCCACTATTTTATTCGAATTGGTAGCCTCTACCTCCAACTCGAGGAATTACCCTAATTCCTTAGCGGGTACTAGAATCCACTTAGACTGCACACAAGCCCAACTTTGGTTGGCCAACCCATGTACATCTAAGGGTAGGTTCATAACCAATTATTTCTCTAAATAATTTCTAGTAATTTTAATTTTGCCCCAGAAACCTAATCAGTAGGCTTTGGCCTCCACTGTAAGGATCCAGTTAGGTCCAACCATTAACATGATCATACTTGGTGTATCTAACCAACGAATGATTAAGCCCAACTTTGGTTGGCTCACCTAACCACCATTAGAGAGATACTTCCAAGTCATCATATGATGAGTGAAAATTCCATTAGTCAACAAGCACCAGGCCTTTGGGTCTGCAATGATTATTGAGTTCATGGACTCATTATCAAACACCTTAATGGGAGGCTATGACTCAGTTATCTCCATAACTTTATCATTTTAAGGACCTAATAATTTTAGAGGATTTAAATAATATAGAGGATGAAGTCAGATAAACCAGCTTATCATGATCCTCCCACTGGCTTCACCAAGTCAGCTTAAGGGAGACCATTAAAAGGGCTGGTCTAGGAGCACCTAAATCAGTCACACTGATTTACCTAGCTGACATGGGTCAGCTCGAATAGTCAAGTGATTCGATCAAAACATAATTTCACCAAGAGGCCAGGTAAGTTCGATCAGTGGGAGGGTCTGCCAAAGCTTGCCTTAGACACCATCAGAAATGGCCAGGTAAGCGGGCTCCCAATTAAAAACCACCGGTCTGGTTTACCTTAGACACCAACTGGTTTAATTAGTTTCGATTAGATCAACCTAACAGTTCGTGCTAGACCGCTTAGCCAAGAATCAAGTCCATTTGGTTCTCGTTAAAGACATGGACTTGACCAACTACAACTATTGTAATTGATCTAGAGAATCCTTGACCTAATCTAAGACAATAATTGATTAGATTTAGTCAATTCTCTAATTAAGTCCATCTTTAATCTAACCATAGGTCTAACCCAATTAATGGACCTAATTACCACTAACCCATTAACCCAATGTGTTATGATTTGTGTCTTAGGTTCTTCAATTCACAATCCTAGAACCTAATCAAACAACTTCTTAATTCTTAATTAAGTTTTGGGCTGAGGGTTGGGTTCGGCTTTTCAAAAAATTATTTTCATATTTGTAAAATAATTTTACAATATGATTCTACCAATCATATTGCATGTTTGATTCATAATCAAGATGCAAGTGAAATAAACATGAAACTACTTTAGATCTAATCTAAACAGGTTCATGTAATTGAAACAATTTCAACTTTAAATAATTTCTTTGCATAAAAATTATTAACAAAGATATTTTATTTCAGATTTAAATATCTTTTAAATCTAATAAATCATAAATTTAATCTAGATCATATCTAACAAATTTATGATTAAAGATAGATCTACACAAACTAGGACAACCTTTGCACTGTAAGGGGTAAACCTTACAGCAGGACAACCTTGCAGTTTGTGATTGATCTAAAATTTTAATTTCAGATTTAATAATCAGATTATAAATTAGATCTAATCTAAGAAATAATCTAAGTATGTATAAATAATCATGTAATAAGATCTTAGATCTAGGGATTTTTTGATCTTAGAAAATAAATTTTGATTTATTTTAGTCTTCCGCTGTATGATCTTGAAAAAGTTTCAAGATCTAACCCTCTTTTTCAAGATCTAACCCTGAAACCCTAGATCTGGTTCCTACAATTGGTATCAGAGCCTAGGTTCTTTATTACATGATTATTACATGGTATTAAATCAGAAATTAAAATATATAAATATAGCATGAACTACATGTTGATCATATCAACATGTTTTTATACTACATCTAATGTATGTATTAAATAATAGATCAGATCTATTACCTTGCAAGTTAGACGTTCTAACCTTGCTGATCTGGGCTTGAGGATGATGTTGCAAGCCGCACACGCGTCCGGCCTCTAGGAGTCGTCCACACGAGCCCACGAATCTCGATCAGAAGTCCTGCTTCAGGAAATCAGCACAGTATGCTAGTACTGCGCTGATCCTTCTTTGATAGTTGATCAGGTACCTCCTTCTTCTTGATTTGGACTCTTCCAAAGATGGAAAGTAGAAGGAGGAGTTTCAGATCTGAGACACTCTCAGGAAACTCAAGATGGAAGGAGGAAAGATATGAAAATAAAAACCCTAGAAGAAGACCCTCTTCTTCTTCACGTTTTTCTCTCTAAACGCCCAAACTTGCATCTTTTATATCTCCACGACCCAAAGGTATTTCTCTCTTATTTTTGGATGGTAGAAAGGTCTCTCGAAAAGCTATCTCCTCTTAAAATTTCACGAAAAAACTCGTCTTATATAGAGAGATATGATAGAGTCCTTGTCTAGGTCAAACACCTAGTCAAGGCTTATCCAAACATGGCAAGTAAAGGGACGCCCAACTCTTGAGCACCTCCTTCATATTTTCATGGATGGATCAATAGAAAATGGTGCACAATGTAAACCCTAAAAGCCACGAAAATTCCAAAAAAAATTTGGATAAATTCGGTGCAAAATTGAAAGAGTTTTGGATTTCTAAAACTCTATCTCATAGAATTCGAAATCCAAACTTATTCCTTTTAGATTTGATCCAAATCACCTTCCATGTAAGAAAGAAGAGAGGAGACCTTTTGTGAACGTGGGAGAGGGCTTTTGTCGCACAAAATAAGTGGAGATTGGCGTTGAACAAGAGAGAGGGCGTGGAGAAGGTTTATGTGGTGCAAGGTGGAATCCTAGTCCTACTAGGATTCTGTCTCATAACTTGTTTTAATTTGGTTTTCCAAACCAAATCAAATCAAAATTAGATCAACCCAATTAAAATAGATCTTCACCTAATTAAGAACCTAATTTAATCAGATTAAATTAGATTTAAATCTGATTTAATTTTCTAATCAAATTAGAAATTAGATTGACCCAAGTCCTAGTTAAACTAGGACTAGTCTTTCCTTGCACTTGGCTTATCCAATAAACCAATTGGACTTGATCCAATCAAGCCCAAACTAAATCTAATTAAATCATATTTAATTAGACTTAATCTCAGCCCATTGGCTTAATCAAATTAAGCCAATTAGCAATCAAATTGCTAATCGATCCTCCTGCAACACTTGCACTGGGTTAAATGTCAATCGTATTGATTATTTAACCCTATAATGATTCTTAATCGTTGATCAACCATCCGATCGGATCATGAACTCTAATGTGTGTGACCTCATAGGTCCGAACCTAAGCCGGTAGCATAGAAACAAATTTCTATACCAATCGAAGTGACCATCTAGCAATGGTACCCGACGTCCGGATAGGTCGAATGTGTAGAACAACATCCTTAGAACCCATGCGGATATAGTTTTCATATAATTCATCCCCTTGACCAAAATGATCATAGGACACCCCAGAGCTCAACTGTCAACTCTGATCAGGTTATCCACATTGTATTTCAAAATATCAAATCCATCTGATGGATTACCCTGGCCAGGGTTTTGCTAAATTGAAATACAGCGACTCATTCTTCTCCAACTCTTGGAGTGGTCAATCCCATCTCGATCACACTCTGACTTCGCAAGTACTTGACTGTGCCCAGAAGCCTTCCGTCCCTGAATTAGAAATTCAGTTAGTCCAGTATCAAAGCACAGTGAGTTGCTTGCAAGTCACTGAGGTGATCTCAAGTCTAAGGGACACTTATACCTATATCCCATCAGAGACATTCTCGACAGCAGAATGCTCTGGAGTTGGTCACGTTCAATGACGATGTACCCTTACATCTCACCTGTATGCCATACCAGTGTCTCCACACTCCTTGGTTAAGAGGACAACCAACCCATATGGCCTACAGCGACCTATGCTCGATAGAAGCTGTCGTCCTTATTAACAGCCTATCATTTGGTCGTGAACAGTTTTAAGGACTAATCGATAAATCCTCTCTTTATCGAACTTAAATAGTCCTAAGGACTTCATCATAACAACGGAGTTCATTAGAAGATGAAAGCTTATGATGAAAATGCCAAATATATTTTATTTATTAACAAATCAATTACAATACTTGGTTGCTCAACCGTCAACAGCTTGACGATTGGCTTTTTGGGACACATTTCCCAACAAAACAAGTTAACCCCAAAAGCTTAAGTTGACAAGCAAAAGGAATTATGTATATCCTGCTTAACACGTCTGTCGTGCAACCTAGACCATGCACGTGCAAAAATCCCAATGACCAAAATGAGTTAAGATAGAGTGATTCAAGAGTTGAGACAATAACTAGGATAATTAAACAAAAATAATGAAAATGGAGGGAATTTGAATTCATGACCTCTAGTGAAACTGAGTTCTAGTACCATGTTGTAGTTATAGGAAGTGTTATTGCAGGTCCCTTGACTCAGGTCGGCTTGGCTAGAAGTAGGCGGCGACTGCAAGACAATGATGATAAGTCTTGCAAAACAAGTCCCTAGCTGGAGTTGGCTCCGACGAGGAGCCTCTAATGTTCAAATCAGAATCCTGGATCAGATAGGAAGGAGTGAGCGTGGGGGAGATTGTGTGCGTACCTTAGGGTCTCTTGTGAGCCTGTATTTATAGGCAGAGGTCAGATGCCATAAGGAGGCAGGAGTGTGGGGCGTCATTCTTGCCATATCGGGCATAACGCTCTCGATATCATCGGCCTAATTTGATGGGATTCGATGGTTGTCTACTACCTTATTTGCTCGTCGTTGGTTGTTATCGGTAATCGTGGGATTCAGTAATCTGCATGGAGCCGTGAGTCAATCTTTTCCATTTTGTCAGCTTAGGTCGACTTTGGAGGTACGTTGGGTCGGCTGGAACCAGGATCGGGCACTAAGGCTACTCTTACCTCGGCACCAATACAGGCAGGCACCTCGATTTCAACAGAGGTAAAATTCTTCATCTGTATCATATGCCCCCTACTCTCAAGTTTGAATTAGGGCTAGGTTGGATGAAAGGAGTACATCAGGTCGGTTCTTCTAGCATTGCAGGGAACATGTGTACATCCCCAGTCTCTTAGATGAAGTGTCGGGAGTCCTTTTGGCCAGACGAAATGTCGAATCTGAGGTTCATCACGGTTCTCCAGGGGATGCCAAGTGACGGTTATTAATGGATCCATCAGAACTATAGCATCGCGTGCGCTGTTTAACGCATCCACATAAATGAGCCATCTGGAGGGATCAGCATGACCAATAGGCCGATGCCACATGGCAGCCATCTGACGGTCCTAGCCGAACCGATGCATAATCCAAGCCGTTCGAGGCTTTTATAAATAGTGGGCCGCTTTTTTCACTTTTACCTTTGAGCTCTGTGATGGTAGCGTTCTCAAGTGAGGTCTAGAGCTCCTTTGGTGAATTTTGACTGCTTTTTCGGTAGCTTCCATCGAGCAATTAGCCGTAGGTCGGTCCCATGAGCATATCCTCGATTTTTTTGGTCCTTTCTTTCGATCTTAGGCTTCTTTTTTGTTGGTTCTTGCATTTCTACCTCCTTCCCTTTTCTTGTTTACTTTCGTGTTTCCCTTCGTCGCTTTAGCTCCTTAGACTTAAAATGGGTGAACCGGACAGCTCAACTGGGAGCTGATCCTCTAGTTCCTCTTCCTCCAAGTACAGTCTCGATGAGCCGGGTGTTGGGCATAGGGCCGAGGAAGTGGCCATTGTGCCCAAATGCTTCTAGTCGGTGTTGGATTCGGATGACTTGAGTCTGATCTGAGCTCAATTTGGGGTCCCATCTAAATATTGGTTAGAGATCCCAAGGTTGAGCGGTCGGATTTGCAACCTTTTCCTAGGTTGGCTCGGACTGTACGAAGAATCTTTTAGGGTTGGGCTTAGGCTCTCTCTTCATTTCTCCATTATCCAGCACTTTAAATGTTTTGACATCATTGAGTTTGGTAGTATCGAAGTCGTGGCATTTCATATGCAACTTCATAGCTGTGTGCTTCCTGGTTGAAGTTCGGCCAACCATTTTCCTCTTCAGGCATTCTTGACCATCAAAAGGCATCCTTACGCTGGTGACTGGTGGTATATCTCCACTCGAAAAATAGTTACCCCTCTAATCCGAGGTACCTCATCCTCCGTCCATAGTTGGAAGGTGATTCCTCTTTGTTTCTTGTCCTTCGATTGAAAATTGGGGGTTTGCTTTTTGGGGCCGACCAAGGAAGTCTGTCCTCGGAGCTCCAGTACTGGGAGACGATGACTTCTGATGCTTCAAGACTTTAAGCGGGTACAAAGTCCCACGGTTAAAGGAACTGTTGTCAGAGCAGACGTTCTTCAATGTTGGGCTTAGCCAAGCCGACATCTGAGGTGAGCATTGGTTTGGCTTGTTTTTGTGCTTTTTTTTTGAACTAATTTACCGTGGCTTGGCATAGATATGAGGCTAGAAGAAATTGAGAAGCTGACGAAGGCCTTCCAAAGAGAAGGAAGGCTTCGGTTGCCTCCGAGGCTCCATAAAAGAAGCAACAAGAGGCCGAGACTGGCCGGTCATTAGGACAATCGGCCAGAGGAAGCTCGTCCACACTGATCAGGGTAGTACTTGGCTCGGTCTAGGTTCGTGCATTGGGGGCCAGGTTACTGGCCCCAAGTCCATCGCTAGCCCCCCAGGTTGGGGGCCCTCACCAATCTTATTCACAAGCCAAATAGGTTAGCTAGGTGTCGGTTCCTACTCCGACCGATCAAGGACCAGGTACTTCCTTGGTACGGCCTCTGGACTCCACTCGGAGAGCTGGCATGTTGCTTGTGACTTGATCCAAGGGATCCTCCTCCCAGAAGACATCAAAATGTAGGAAGCTCAGAGTTTGAATATCCAGCAGAGGGATGCACTAGACTCTATCCGAGTAAGCTTTTCCTCGATCTGTTCTTTACTTGTGTTCATTGTAGCTGACCTAACTTTTCCTGTCTTCACAGCTTAGCCATTATATAGTGAAGTTTACAAACTCGGTAACGTTGGCGTGGTCAGAGGCTAGCGGGGCTCATTTCCTCGCTGATGCACTTAAGTAGAAAGTCTCCGAGGCAGATGAGATTGTGGTGAAGGCCCGAACAGAGGCAAAGAACATCGAGGCTGAAACAAAGAGCCTTAGGGAGGCGCTAGAGAAAGCCGAGGTGGAACTTGCCTTGGAAAAGAAACGTCGGGCAGCCCGAGAGAAGGTCATTGAGGCTCAAAAGAAAGTTCAAGGTCTGATCATTGAGTTGGGCCATTTAGTGGTGGTCTTTTGCGCATCGGAGGAGTTCACCAATGAGAAGATTAAATTCACTGAGGAAGCCTTCATCGTCGGTTAAGACATGTCATCAAAGGGTGGCTAGCGACTTCTTCGAACTAGACCATCCTTCGTGGATGAGGAGGACGACGCTGGTGAAGACCAACTTCAGTCGGAGGCTGTAGCTGCGGAAGGGCAAGCTCAGCTAGAGCTTGTGGCTGCCGATGAGACCATTGAGCTAGCGGCCGCTGTACTTGCAGACACCTCAGTTGACCCTTGACCCGAGGTCACTATCGATGCCTCAACTGAGGCTTAATCTTTGTACTTTTGCTTTTTTGCTTTTCAAGTATCATGAGAGTTGTAAAAGTGACTCTTTTCTTTTATGAAAAAGTTTATCTTCCTCATCTCAGATCTCTTGCTCCTTTGATTTCTTGGCTTTTTTACTCTTGTTTCGATGCAGTCGAGCTTTTGTCGATTTTGTGGATGCTCGGTTAGGCATGATCGGGCTGAAGCCTTGCTGAAGAGCAGTGTTCGAACAATTGGCATCCAAGTTAAGGTTTATGAGGTAGCGGCCAAGGAATCAAACTGGCTTAAGGATGAACTTAATACTTGCATAGAATAGATAGCCCTTTTGGATTGTACGATAGAGCTTGAGAACTTGGTAGTGGAAGAAATCAAAAGGAAGAAAATAGCCTTGGGCACAGAAAATTCTATAGTTGAGAAGGATCAGTTCATGATTAAGTTTGTTGACATCTATTTATGGGCTTACAACTTCGATTACGATGAATGCATAAGCACCATCGAGTGGCTCTATTCTTCGGTTAGGGCTAGCTCTCATGTTCTTCCGAGCGATGTAGGGGTGGACAACAGAGCCAAAGCTGTCGAACATATGCTTGCTGAAGGCACTTCTATATCTGAAGCTTGAGTTCATCTTGTATTTGCTGGCTTTTCGGCTCGGTGATCATCGGGTAAGCTTGGTAGTTGGTCATGCAGACCTTTTTAATTAATGGAATATTTAACTTCCATTAGCTCTTCAATGTTATATCCATTGATATGACTTAACTGACCTCTGGGAGTCGTTGCATGCTTGAATATTTCTTAATGGCTTTAGGTAGCGTCCAGCACTGAACTCGCCTCAAGCACTAGGTGTGGGTAAACCATAGATCATCCTAGGTCGGTAGCACCCTGGCAACCAAACTTCTTGGGCACTTGTCGATCTGTGGTCGACGCACATAGTTCTCTTCTCTTCTTTTTTTTTTTTTAAGATTAGGTCGGGCTTTTGTCGGGCCATCATGGGATCCATCTCTTCCTCATCTTGTACAAGGTCCTCTACTCAAAGTCGTCCGAGGTTTTTTATCATCCCATAGGATAGACATTAAATTCGTCCTAGGGTTGCGTCGATTATGTTATTGTCCGACGGGCTTCGACGGTCCTCTAGGGTTAGCCCTCGTTTCCAAACGGCCAAGGTTTTCTTTGGCTCGGCTCACCTTGGGGGTGAGGGGCCATCCGAGGGTCATTTAGGTTATCCTTCGCTTCTTGATCGCTCGAGATCTTCGACTCAAGATTGATTCGAGGGCTCTGGGGGTCCTTTAAGGTTAGCCCTCACTTCTCGAATGGTGAAGGTTTTCTTTGGCTCGGATCATCTAGGGGTGAGAGGCCATCCGAGGGTGGTTTAGGTTATCCCTCGTTTCTTGGTCGCCCAAGATCTTCGGTCCAAGATTGATTCGAGGGCTCCAAGGGTCCTGTAGGATTAGTCCTCACTTCTCGAATGGCCAAGTTTTCTTTGGCTCGGCTTATTTTAGGGGTGAGGGGCCATCCGAGGGTCGTTTAGGTTATTCCTTCTCGGTTGCATGGTGTCTTCGGCCCAAGAGTTATTACGGAGGGAATGAGGTCATGACTACATCTATAAATTTTGTTGATCAGAGAAAAAATTAATTTTATCGAAAAGGCGGTCATTACATTACGATAGTACATCCGTAGATTTTTAGAATTCCAACGGGGTTCTGTCGAGCTACTTCAAGAGGTAGGTTTTGGACCTAACGATCTCGTCCACTTGATTGGGATCTTCCCAGTTAGGGAATAGCTTTCCTTGCTCATCCGACTAAGATACTTTGGCTCGGTGCAGCGTCAGGTTGCCGATCCTGAATATTTTGCCTAAATACAGGAGTTGTAGTACCACACAACCTTATGTTGATAGGCTCTCATCCTTACTCTGGCCTTTTCTCGAACTTCTTCGAGCAAATTCAAGTTCGTCTGGAGCCATTTTGGGTTATTTTGCTCCTCAAAGTTCTTGACCCATGGTGGGGGGGACTTCAATTTCAATTGGGGTGACCACTTCCATCCCGAAGATGAGGCTAAAGGGAGTTTCTCCAGTGGAGATTTTTTGTGTGGTTCCATACGTACAAAGTACATGATGAAGCTCATCAGCCCATGACTTTTGGCATGATCCAACCTCACTTTTAAACCTTGTAAAAGAGTCTGACTAGTTACCTCGGCCTCTCCATTAGCTTGGGGATGGCCTATGGATGCAGCATGGTGTGAGATGCGTAATTCTCGACAAAACTTGATAAATCAGGCTCTAGTGAATTGGCAGTCGTTATTTGTGACCAGCACCTGAGGCAAGCTGAATTGGCATATGATGGGCTTTTAGATGAAATCCTTCACTTTGGCTTCGGTGATGCAGGCTAGTGGTTCGACTTCCATCCATCTGGTAATCAATGGAGATCGACAAGAACTTCTGTTGGCCTAACACTTGAGGGAATGGCCCAAGGATGTCCATCCCCCACTGCACGAAGGGTTAGGGCACACATATGGGGGTCAGCGGCACGACAAGTCAGTGCTGGATGTTGGTGTTATGCTGACACTGATCGCACATTCTAACTTAGTCGGCTACATTCTGCTACATGGTAAGCCAGTAGTACCTCTGTCATAGCACCTTTTAGGCCAATGATTTGCCCCCCAAGTGGTTCTTGTATATCCCCTTGTGTACTTCACACAACGCATAGTCGACTTCAGATAGGTGCAAACATTTGAGGAGAGGTAGGGAGAATGATCTCTTGTATAGCTTATCTCCATGAAGGACAGCAGGATGCCTGGTACCTTATTTTTCGAGTTACTTTCTGATCCTTCAGTTGTGTCGCATCTCTAAGGTAGCGGGCCAGTGGGTTGATCCAGCTCGGCTCATCATCTACTTGTAACATTGAGATGGGTTTCTCAATGCTTGGTTTCTTTATTATGTCAAAGAATCTTTATGTAGATCTCTCGGCATAGAAGTCGCCAGTTTAGATAATAGGTCAGCACGAGAATTCTGACCTCGGTATCTGTTGAATATCAAAACTGGTAAATGCAAGAATTAAGTTTTTTACCTTTTGCAGATATCTTTTCATGTTTTCCTCTCGAGCTTCGTAGTCGCCTCGGATATGGCTGACCACTAGTAGGTCACGGTTAACCTTTGGGTGCCACACTCCCAGTTTCTTTGCTATTTTGAGTCTAGTTGCTGGGGCTTTATACTCAGCTTCGTTGTTGGTGGTTGGGAACTCGAAGCGTAAGGCATATTCTGCGACGGTCTCCTCTGATCCGGTGAGGATTAGCCCTGCTCCTAAATCGGTGGGGCTTGACGATCCATCCACGTGCATGATCCAAAGCTCTTCTGGCTCCTTTTTTGACAGTTCTTTCGACTGGTGGCTTCCATAGGCCTTTCCTTAGGGATTGTGCATTCCAAGACAAAGTTAGCCAGAACCTGTGCCTTGATTGAGGGTCAAGTCCGAAATTTTACATCGAACTTCTTGAGTTTGATCGCCCATTTCGCTATCCGGCCCAATGTATCTGGCCGATGTAAAACGGACTTCAAACGCTGATCGATTAAAAGAACTATGGTATGAGTTTGGAAATAGAGTCGGAGCTTCTGGGCCAAGATAACAAGTGTGAAGATCAACTTTTCGAGCCTTGTGTCCCTGGTCTCTATATCGTGGAGGGTTTTGCTGATGTAATAAATTGGCCCTTGAACCTTGCCCTCCGCACGGACAAGAATTGAACTTATGGGAGTGGGCGAGATTGCTAAATAGACATACAGCTTGCTTGGTTTGGGTTTGTTGAGGAGCGGAGCGGAGCCGAGGTAACTCTTCAATTCTTTAAAGGCTTGCCGGCATTCTTCACTTTATTGAAAGTCCTTGGCATGCCTGAGAATCTTGAAGAAAGGGAGACTATTCGGTCGATCTGGAGACGAATCGGTTGAGGGTGGCCACTTTGCCAATGAGGCATGGGACCTCCTTTGTGGATCTCGAGGGATTCATTTCTTGCACAGCTTGAATATTTTTGGGATTGGCTTCTATGCTTCGGCACGAGACCATAAATCCAAAGAACTTCCTCGAGATGACTCCGAAAGCACACTTTGTCGGATTTAGCTTCATTTGATATTTGCAGAGGGTAGCAAAATTCTCCCTAAGGTCGTCAATGTGGTTGTTCGAGTTCGGGCTTATGACTAGCATATCATCCACATATACCATATTTTGGCCAATCTGATCTTTGAAGATTTTATTTATCAATTGGTAAGTGGTATCTGGATTTTTTAGACCAAAAGGTATAATTCTGTAACAAAAAAATACCTTGATCAGTAATAAAGATAGTTTTTTTCTTATTCTCGGGTGCCATCCGGATTTGGTTATAGTCGGAGAAGGCATCCATGAAGGTGAGGAGCTCATGGCTTGAGGTGGCGTCCGCTAGTTGATTGATCCGTGGCAGTGGATAGTTATCTTTTGGACAAGCCTAGTTCAAGTTGGTGAAATCTATGCAGATCCGTCACTTTCTATTCGTCTTTATAAGGACCACATTTATGAGCTAGTCCAGATAAGTCACTTCGCTGATAAAGCCGGTGCCAATTAGCTTGTCCATCTCTTCAGTAATTACCTTGTCACTCTGGGGTGAAATTTTTGCTTCTTCTGCTTGATAGGTCGAAAGGCAGGGTCTACATTCAGCCGATGCTCCATGACTTCAGGTTCAATGCCTGGCATATCGGCGGGCAACTAAGTGAAAACATCTGCATTCTACCAAAAGGAAGTTAGGTGGTTTTTGGTTACCTTGTCCAGGTTTGATCGATCCGAATTGTATGCTCTGTGTTCCCATCTTCCAGAAGAATGGTGATGAGATCTTCTATAGGCTTCCCGTGTTCTTTGAGTAACTCATCATGGATGTCCAGCGCTTCAATTGGGAGAGCACCGGGTAGCCTTGCTCTTTGAAGAGTGATTGTATAATATTACCGTGCCAAAGCTTGGTTTCCTCAGATTTTTCTGACATTTGTATAGTAGATTGTCAGGTGCCTGACCAGCTGTGAATGGTAGCATTATTACTCCCTCAACGGGCATGGTGTCTTCGGAGAATCCTACGAGCGGGGAATCGAGTCTTCTTAATCGATACGAGGAAATATCCATCTTAGAGAATGCATCATAGAATAATGCATCAGCTGAGTTTGTGATATTTAAAGCTACAACTAATGCATTATTGTGCGGAAATTAGATCTCTTGTGCATCTTCCTCAGAGAAGGTAATGGCCTCCTCGATTCTCTGCTTTTTGGCTAGCTTCCCAGGACCTTCGGACCCCCTGTTGCACTACCCCCTATGATGGCATTTATCACCCCAGTTGCTGGTCAGCTATCCATGGCTTCTTTTTGCTGAGGTGTTGCTGGTGGTCGGGGCGGTCCCGACAAAGTCTAGCGTTGCTCCCTCCTATATCCGATGAAGCAGTCTAGTCGTCCATGCTAGATGAACTCCTTAATCTCGTCCTGGAGTTGGATGCATTCCTCGGTATTGTGGCTGTGGTTGTGGTGATAAAGGTAATACTTGCTCAGATCATGCCGACCTATTCTATCTTGCATTCTTCTCACTTTGGGAAGTTTCTCCCTTATTTCCATTAGCACCTGTGCCCTAGCGGCAGTGTAGGGTGTGTAGTTGGTGAACCTCCTTGGCAGCGACATGTGCCACTGGCCCTTAGGACTCCTGGATCGCTGGTGTCAGGGTGGAGTCCTGGATCATTGTCTACTTTTCCGATGATCCTCTCCCTTTGGCGAGAACTTTCTATCTTCTTCTTTCTTTTCTTCAATAGTAGCATCTACTGAGGTCCCATGCAACTCGAAGGCTTTCTCAGTGCGGACATACTTCTCTGCCCGAGCTAACATCTTAACGAAGTCTTTTGGATACTTCTTCTCCAGGGAGAAGAGGAACGAATTCTTTTGGAGTTCGTCTTTTAAGACAGTCATGGCAATCGATTGGTCCAAGTCGTGCACTCCAAAAGTGGCCGCATTGAAATGGCTCATATAGGATTGGAGGGATTCTCTTTTCCTTTGTTTGATATTGACTAAGGAATCGGATCCTTGGCACTACTTCTTGCTACTTACAAAGTGGGCCACAAACGACCTACTAAGTTGGTCAAACGAGTGGATGGAGCCCTGCTTCAGATCAATACATAATTATAGTAATACTCCGGCAAATATTTTTTTGAAATTTCATATCAATTTTCATTCAAACATAATTTCATAAAATTGATAAACTACATATAAATCAATTAACAATTTATTTGATGTTCAAAATAATATTATTTAAATAAAAAAATCTAAAGAAGGTGGGCCATTACTTATCTTATACATACTCCAATCAATGCTAATAATTTCGAAAGTTTTTTTCAAAATCTTCAATTTATAAATCATATCGCAATATTCCACTTTCGAAATCTTCTTGCGAGAAACTACACCTCTATATAGAATTGACTCCAATAACTAGAAAGGATATGATTAATAGTAGAAAGATAAGATTGATGTTAGTCACGTTCAACGATGCAAGTCGGTCCAGTTATCATAACTTTATTTGATTAAAATCAAACTAGGATACATGTGGTTCAACACAGGTCGAGCGTGATCCAATCAGTATCATTTGACAAGAGTCAAGATGAAGGTTGATGTGCTGCCCGATGATCAGAGGTCAGCGTAGTCAAATAACTTTATTTAATTAAGATCATTTAAGATATAAAGATTCGAGAGATGAATAAAACTAGATCCTGTAATATTCGACAAAAATTCAGATATTGTGGAGGTGCCTGACCAATAAGGTGATTTGAAGTCTTTCTATTGGGTCAACTCGGATTCAAAGAGATAGGTTGCGCACCCTTCATTGGATTCATAAATCAAGTAGAGAGAGTATCGGAGAGAAATTAACAAGATGGAGCATGAGTGTGATCGGGCAACACTGTTCGATATCTTGATCGGTCTGATCAAGATGATTTAATTAAATCATGATTGAACTAATGTATAGGTGGTTTAATAAAAGTCATGGGTGATCAAATTGAAAGAATAATGTCCTACAAGCCAATCGTATACGGGATGTGATAGGATAGGATGTTTTCTGTAATTTGTCTTTCAGACTCATGTAATTGACATTAATATTATTAATAAAATAGGCATTTTTGATTCATTATATACTGCATCTTTTTATTCTTAAGATTATAATGAACCCCATAGGTCCGGACAATGATTTTAGGACTGTGATGAGATCACACCAGTAAGATCTAAATCTTTGATAGCTATGATCTAGAATATTCTCGATCGTTGGTTCATTGAGTCGGGAATCAATGATATCGGTAAGACTAGTATGTCCTATGTATGCTCAGAAATGAGGGTGGTTGATCTCACAACCACTTGTGTGGTGACACTAATACAAGGATGTGGGTGCTCATTAGAGAATAAATTCACGGAATAGACCCACGAGAAAATATCAGATGGAGTCTTATTTACATGTCAACTGATGATTCTCTAGCGGGAGTTGTGTAAGTGATTCTTTGACCTGAGATCGTCATGGTACCTTGTGTACATGGATCTATGTTTTGGTTCATTTCCTAACTTGGTTCTTTGATCCTTGTATGAGGTGTTTTAGACATGGTGAAGTGTGCATGGAGGTTGTGAGTGATCAATAAGAGATCAGTCACTCCTAATAAGGAGAGCGAACATCCTATGTGATCTCATAGGTCAGTGATTCTGGAAGTCTTTGACCAAAACAGGATGATAATTAGAAAAGAGTTTCTAATGTATCATCAACTGAATCATCACTTTCTGATTGAGATACATAAAGATAAATAATGGGGTTTGATATATTTTCATGTCCATAGCTCATCTGGGATGTTTGACTGAAGAATTTGAATTACACGGTAACTTGTTACTGAAGGATATTTTGATAATTTTTTCATCAAAATTTCAAATCTTTCGGATAGTCATGACACGTTGTTAAACGTCAATCATGACTTGTGGACTTGTCAGAATTAAAAGAGTTTAATTCAGAAATCAATTAGAAAGAGTCTTAGTTGATTGGGACTTTTCGGGTGACCTAATTTGATCGGATTAGGGTTACATCGAAAGTCTAGGTCTACTGCTGGCTAGATTTGGAACCCAATGGATCACACACTTTGGGATTTGGCCTTGGTCTGATTTAATTAGGATTTAATATAAATTGTAAAGGTTAATTTGATATGCTAGCACATTGTATTAACCCAAGTTCCTAAATTGATTTAGATCAAAGTGTTTGAGCTAATCTAGACCAGTTGTCTTTGACTTAATGGGATTGGGTCAATTTTGATTGAATTCTTATCCAACTTGAAACAGTTTCAAGTGGAGAAGGATTCCTCTGTGCCTACCAGATGCCACGCCAAAATATTAATGCCGCCTACCTCTTTTTAGCATGTAAAGATGAAGAGTCCTTTATGAAGGATCTTATCTTAATGCGTTGCCTTAAATTCTCAACCAGATCTCTTATGATTTAACACCAAATTTATATGGGATTTTTATGAGGTGCAGAAGAGGAGTCCTGTGTGAAGGCTCTCTCGTGCCAAAAATAATACACGGTGAATTTATTCACCACGTGAGAAAGTGGAGCGTCAAAGGTTGGCGCCTCTTGGTCCTTCTCACGTTCCTTGGTCCCTTTTTTAAATGGGACGTCCCATATGGCCTAGGTGCTTGGTTTTTGGGTGGAAACCAGAGATAAGTGGCGCATAAATCAGAGAAAAAAATCTGAGAAAAAGGCAAGGAAAAATTGAGTGGCAAAAGTTGTAAGAAGGGTGGTGAGAGAATTAACAAGTGTTGCTAGTATGCCTTAAGGTTTGGTTTTTCCATATGTTGGAGCCCAAAATCAAATCTTAGGTTGTGAGACATCTAAAGAGTTCTTGACATGATTCTGGTGGCAAGATCGAAAGCAATTGGGTTTTGGTGTGATCGTTCCTTGAGTTCGAAGCCGGCAATGTTCTTAAGAAGATAAGGCTGCGGTAATGCACCGATTAGGAAGGAGTCTCGTGGAGATCACCAACGTGCCACATTGTCTTTTTGGTAAAAGTAAAAAATTCTATCATTTTGCATGCTTGTTTTGTTTTGATCGACATCGGTAAGGTGATTCTAGGGTTTGGTTTTCGGCTCGATAGTTTTAACTGTTAAAGCTATTGTCTTGTTTAGTTTTAAAATTTTTAAAAATCACTTTTCCCTGCATGGCCGGAACCCAACACAAATTTGATGGTATCTGGTCCGATCAAGGGGGTGTCAGCATGCTGTTTGGCGACTATGGATCAGGATCCTTCACTAGGGTCGTTCAAACTCCTTGTTAGTCTCCTTAAAAATTCAGAAAACTAGGAGAGAAACAATATAGAGAGAGAAAGTAGAGAGAAGGTGGAGATAGAAACTAGAGAGGGAAAAGAGGGATGAGAGGAGAGAGGGAAGAGAAGTCCCTTTTTTTTTTCTTTCTTTTCTTTTCCTTTCTTTTTCTTCTCTTTTTTTTTCCTCTTTTCTTCTTCCCTTGGTGTTTTGGAAAATAGGAGATGGCTTCTTATTTGGAATAAAGGCACGTTCGGCTAGTGGTGACCATGGCGTTGACTAGGGCCATGGCAATGCAATTGATCTTCCATGACTGGCGGTCGACAGCAAAGATGACCGAAAAAAGAGAGAGAGAATGGAATAATTAAAGAAAACAAGGGAACTCAGCTTGATTGAGTGCTAGCCCACTTACCGGTGGCTCAGCTCATACCGCAGCTAGAGCTCATTGTAGAGGAGAGGCCAAGGCCTTAAAGGATGAACACCGATGATTGGGAAGATGGCCAAAAATAGGAGGGCTGGCCTTTCTAATCATGCATAATAGGGCAACGTGCTTCTTAGCAAATATCTGATGATAATCTATCGGAATCCATGGTTTAAAGGCTAAGGAGGATAGAAAACATGATAAATTTGAAAGTTAAAGATCTTTTACCTTGATTCCAATGTTGTTCGAGCCATGGTGGGGGACTTCATCGGCTTCGATGAACTCTGGCAAAATCCCTTAAGCTTCGGTGCGGGATTCAACGGGAGAACTCGGGGGTCCTAAATAGGGCGGAGGGGAGGAGCTAGACTTCTTCTAATCTTCCGTTTTTGACTTCGATAGGGAGTCCAGGGAAGAAGACTCCCATCGGAAGTCTTCTTTCATTTTTTTTTTGCTGCTTTAAAAATCATGTAGAAATCTCTTCTGCAGTCTCTTTTTGTGGTTGGGTTGGTCAAGTGGACTAAGCCCAGTTGATGTTAGGCCTGTTTGGGCCTGGGTATTACAGAGGGCTTCGAAGAACTCTAATAGATAGAGAGCGGCCATGGAGCCATGGAGGTAGGCTGACAGCAAGCAGGACATAGTGGAGGAGGGATCTAGGTGGAGAGAGTTCTCAATGGTTCTCAAAGTGGCAAGGATCGGTTTTGTATCAGTTTATTAGCCGAACTGTCCTGCACATCTGAGCCATCCTAGGTCGGTGTCAGTTTGGTTTGGCATGAGCCAGACAGCTTGGGTCGGCATCTATTCGACATTCCTTGGTATGACCCATACGTGCATATTATGTACGTATACATGTAGTTGGATTACATACATGCATGCATACATACATACATACATATAGTTGGATTACACTGTAATTAGATTTTAGTTTGCTAAAGAATGTGTTCTTGTTATTCATGTTATATTAGTAATTAAAACCAGTTTGTGTTATTTGTTCATCTTGTCATTATTATCAGCTAACAAAGTCATGTTTTGGTTTTGTTTTTCTTTTAAGACGTAAACATTTGAATTTTATGTTGAATCAAGGTACATGGGGACAATAACGGGCATAAGTGATCTGGATCCTGTACGTTGGCCCAATTCTCATTGGAGATCAGTCAAGGTATGCAGGAGGTCAAAGGTTTAATGTTGTGGTACCTGTGCTTGGATCTTGTTGTAGCATATAATTTGAGTAAGAAAGCTTGTTTTTATTATTTAAATAATTGAAGCCATTGATATCTATCGGAACAATTAACTGCAACTAGTAGTTTATAGTGATGCCTATACTGTATCGAGTTTATGTGCCTTTTTTAGGAGCTTTGTCAATTTAAAGTCAATGATGATGTATTTTATGCTTATAGAATTATTACATATATGTGAGAAAGCCCCCTCTATTCTTGCAATGAATACTGCTACTTAACTAAGTTCCTATAATTGTCTCTAAATGCACCAAGTCAGTCATGCTCCTTATGCAACTTTTGAGCTTCAATTCATGTTCTTCACTAGTCAAGCCCATGCAAAGCATAAAGCATCATATTGTGACATGCGGTGCTCAAGTGGTGAGCATGTAGCAAGTCTTATCTATTATTTAATCACTTGATCCAAAAGGTCAGAAGGGAGAAGGCCCCCATCTCTATGATGCTCCAAGCTTCTTGACCTCAGCCTGAATCTATGTAACTCCAGCCTCAATCTTCTTGAGATGAGCAGCCTCCTGAGCCAATGCAGATATGTCTCTATGCTTTCGGATCTGGCTCACTGCTCTAATGCTTCAATCCTCTCCAATAAGATGGCCATCTCACTCCTCAATCCACATAGTTTAGTTTGTACCAAAGAGGAGATCTGACGTAGGTCTGCCTAAGGTGCCATTGGGTGCTCCCATTGTATCCTCAACCCATCTAAAATTAACTCTACTATCCTCCTCAACTGATCATCATTGAGTACGAAGAAAGGCTGAGTAGGACGAGACACTTCAATAGGTGTCACTGGTGGTGTGGATACTGGGGGTGCTGCTAGTGATGGTGTTTGAAGCTTTGCTACTGGTGGAGGAGACTCAGGCTCTGAATCTAGCTGTGCTCCACTTGGCTCAATCTCATCTCTTGCTCGGTCTTGCCCCGAGTTCCTTCGAATCTATCGATCGTCCAACTTGCGGTATCCCTTGCGATGTAGGGAATTGCTCGTTGTAGAGCCTGAGTCTTAGAATCTGGGTGGTCTCCCCCTCAAACGATATGGCAAATTGCCCGAATACAAGGATGAGGACCATGCCATATGGTAGGTAGGCCTTCACCTTGCCAATTGCCTCTCTCATATGGTGAAACATCAGTGTTGGGAGGTTTAGGGAATGCCCTGAATGATGTGCTGTATGATAGTTATATCCCACTCAGAGACGAAGTCGAAACGGCCAATCTTCAGGAAGAGAATCCTCTCGATGATGAGGAGTCATCTCTGTAGATAGCTGGTTCGTGAAGAGCTCCTTCATGACATCGACCTCCTCTCTCTCGAGAATAGCTTTGAGTGCTTTAGCTTGATCAGGTAGACGGTTTGGTGCCATACCCTATCACGGTAATCAAAGAATCTGGACAAACCTTTGCTCTGTCAGGATGATCCACATGCCCTTCACCATGGTCTCTATGCCATTGGATCCCCGTTGGAGACTACCATTTAACTCTCGCACTAGGCTTGCATAGGTTGGAACATCCAAAGAATATAGAAATTTCCACTCTTGCTCTTTGATTTTCTGCCCAATAGAGAAGTTCACCTTGAAAAACCTAAACTCAATCTTCCGCCCCGTAGTCACCACATGTGTGGTAAGAGATGCTCTGGATGGAGGGGAATGAGGTAGAGAAGATGGAGCCATGGGTGCACAAGATAGGTTGGTCATTTCAAGTCTTGATCCTTCGCTTGACCTGTTCTTCACCATGGAATCTCTTCAATCGGTAAGCTAGTTATTTCCTTGGATCGATATTTGCTCAAAACCAAGGGAAATTAAGGGGGATCAAAAGACGATAACAAGATGAGGGCTCAATATGGTCTGGTGAAATTATTGGGAAGGTTCTAGCGCAAATAGTAAAAGAAGGAAAGTGATTTGGAAAAAATGGCTCGATTTTTAAACGAGTGGTGCCTATCTAGAGTTGACTCAAAGTTTCAACCAATGTTCGCTGTATCGGTACCGATCGGCGTGCCGGATCGGTACGGTACCGGTATCGTACCATACCGACACACGGTATGCCCCGACGTACCGGTCCGGTACCGGTACACAATTTTTTTTGATTTTCAATTTTTTTTTGACTTTTAAAGTTAATAATTGATAAATACAACCTCAATATGGCATTATATTGCATATTATTGACATATTTGGGTTCAATTTGGAGTTAGGTTGCGGTACAAAGATTCTTGATCCAAAATTTCAAACATATATTTATTTACATTATATTTCAACTATGTCATCTTAAAATTAAAGAAAAAATATATAAAATACGTATTAAAATGTATCTAAATATTTAAGTACAAAGCCAAATAACTGATATACGAATCTTAAGATGTACTCTGCATTTAATTTCTTGTCGAGTGTCTATGACGCTCGTAGATATCTGGATCATCAACATAGTCTGAAGGGACATCAGTCCAATCCTCTAGCCAAGCTGCACCGTACTCTCGAATATTCATCATCCCATAAGGCATCCTTTCTGGATTGTAAGACATCTCAGACCTCTCGCTAAAATTCTGACTCTGAGAAGTATCCTCGAGATGATGGTACGGTTGTGGAGGAGTCCATCCAAATATGCCAGTAGCAAAATCTGATCCTGGAGCTGCTCCAGGCTGCATAGGGTAGTAACCACTAGAAGATGATGCCTCGGATGCACCATATGCATATGGATCATAAGGTGGCTGTGGATAATAGGATCCATAATGCGAGGATGATCCAGATACATCCATGGACCCTACACGTGCAAGATCGTTCGCAGCTGCATCATGTGCTGGACGATCTCTAAGAGCCCGTCGTCTATATGAAATCGGCTCCCCACGATCTCTACCAACTCGTCCACCATGATCCCTATCCTGTGTGACATGCGTAAACTGAGACTCACCGGTGAATCGAATATCACCCTGTGGCTGTCTCATAAACGGTGGTCTCCTGTCTTCCAGTTCCTGATCATCAGATCCATGGCTACTACTACCAGTATCATCATCACTCTTTCTGGTATCCGTATCTGAACCAGATCGCTCCTGTACTCTCGAGAGTGGTGCACGTGCAACTGTCTTTTCCTTCCCCCCTTGTGCCCCTCTGTGACTGAGTTTCTTGTGATTGAGAGGATGGATGCCTTCTTGCTGGCTGTCGGGAGGAACGTCTATACATCTCTCGCTCGAATCTCTGGGAAGATGTATCGGATAGCGAGTCATGTGATGAATGAATCCCTTGTGTCCCCTCAGACTGTGGCTGATCAGCTGGAACCCTATGTGGAATATTTTTTTCTGCCCATTGCCCTGGATCTACCCTGATCTCCCTTGCCACCACACTGGCTGGTCGTGGAGGGGATCTTGGCTCATCAAGCTCTGGTTCCTGCTGCTGACCTGCAAGCCATCCGATGATCGGATCGTCATCCTCGTCGGCATAATCATCCAACGTCGGATCAGTGTACTTCAACTGAACTTCCTCCTGAATACATTTTAGCCCCAACCTCAGATTGTAGTGAACATATACAAGATCGTCGAGGCATTTTTGTGTCAGATGATTTCTCTGTTTGCTGTGGATAAGGGTGAAAGTGGATCAATTACGCTCACAGCCACTAGCAGAGATCGTTTGAGAAAGAATACGGACAGTCATGTCTCAAATTTTCTGCTGACGTTCCAAAATGAATCCACCATTCAGCTACAAAAGTAAAATTATATATCAAATTTGATGATATTATTAAGCAAAATTACA
This sequence comes from Elaeis guineensis, assembly GCF_000442705.2. NCBI lineage: Eukaryota > Viridiplantae > Streptophyta > Magnoliopsida > Arecales > Arecaceae > Elaeis > Elaeis guineensis. Next base: position 78,804,516 of record NC_025996.2, read on the forward strand.
TATCAATCTACATTGCTCATTATTGATATGTAATTTACCTAGATTCATCTGCTTTTTGCTTACGACCGCTGATGGGACTCCAAAACTGTCTGATCCCTCTCTAAATTATTTTGTCTGAAATAAAATATATTTATTATTTATAAATATACCAGATCGAATTCAGTTGAATAATTACATCTGTTTTAAACTAGCATACCTCTTGCAGACACAACGACGCAATTTTTAGATCGGGCACCATCTTATATATGACATTGCGAAGAGCAGCAAGAAGCTCGCTATCCATATCTATCTCCGGAATAGTATACTGAAATCTCGGATTCAAGTAATAAGCTGCAGATAAATTTCAAGACTGATTAAGCATAATTTTATTTTCATGCTTCGAAAAAATATTTTAAAACATTCTTGAACCCAAACTTACCAGCTAGATGCAAATCTCTGCCCATCTGATAGTCCCAACGGCGCTCAATAATGTTAATGAATTCTTGAGCATGCTTGGGATCATTCTCACGGATCTGTTTCTTTGTCCTCTCCATCATGTAATATAGGAAGCCCATCTGGGGGTATCTCTTGCTGTCCACGGTGCGAAGCACCTCATATAAAGGCTTGATAGCCTTCACTATCTTCTCAGCCCGCTGTCAAAATGACTGACTCGTCATCAAGTTCTCCACATGACTTCCATCAGTGCCGGCTCTCGCATATCTGCTCTCTTGCCACTCGGTACTGACAAACATCTGATGTAGGCTATTTTCTTCTGAAGAAGACTATCAAGTGCTATGTAGTTGGTAGCAAACCGTGTGATATCCGGTCGTAAGATCTCCCCCCAGTATACGTCCGCATCAATGAAAGAACCCATGTGTGGTTGTAGATGAATCTAGTAATGGTCTGGGCAATTTCCATTACCTGCTGCACCCTGCGAATCTTTCCGATATCCATCAATATAAGATCAATGCAATGTGCAGCACATGGGGTCTAGTATATCTGCGGTCGCTGCTCCATCAGCAACTCTCCGGCAGCCTTATATTGTGGTCCGTTATCTGTGATGACCTGCACGACATGCTGCTCACCCACTGAATCAACCACCTCCTCCATCAGACCAAGGATATATGTGGCATCGTGCATCTTATCTGAAGCATCGATTGATTTGTAAAAAAATATTTTTCCATCACAGTATGTCAAAAAATTAATGATGCTCTGCCTAGTAGAACTTGTCCAACCATCACACATCACTGTCAAACCGTATGTAGGCCATTTATTTTTGTAAGAAGCAATCCATCTCTGCAGATCCTCCTTATTGCTGTCAAGAAGTTGACCATAGATGTCCTTAGGTCCTGGAGGATCTACACCCTGGCCGGCAGCCTCTATGGCTGAAATAGCAGATCGGTAGTAAGGATTGGCTGCTGCATTTGCTGGAATATGGTTGAAATGAAACCATGATCCAATAGCTCGCCACATATCCTTCTTCTTATCTTTTTTCAGCATACTGTCAATTCTTTGCTGCTTTGAATCCTTGCTGGACAAAGCATGTAGATCCAAATCCTGAATGCTGGCTCCTACTGGAATATCTCTGGAGGACCTCCTCCTACTGCCAAAAGTTCCCAACAGAGAAGACATGCTGCGTCTGCTCCCTCTACTACCAGGCTCTCTGACTGAGGTAGTCCTCCTGAACTCGAATTCTCCCCTACCAGTCGCTGATCCAGATCCTGATTCGTAGTATGATGGTCCGAATCGGTCTCTGTACCGGGCCATCTCCTCCTGCTGGTACTGATCCGCCAAGCTCACATGAATGGCAGCCTCAATCTGTGCCTCCTCATCATCTGGAGCAGAAGCTTCCTCTGACTCTCTAGAGTGATAAGAAGGTGGCTCTGCAGTTCGACGGTCTATTTCGATCTTTTTCTGCTTTGTCCTTTCCTTCGCTGCTTTCGAATCAGCAAAGTGCTTTTTCATCAAGATTTTTATAGCGGTTCATCGTCAAATTCAGCACTTACATCCACTTCCTAAGCTATCCTTAGGAATTTCACTATAATTTTTTTTTTAGATTATAGCTTGATTATTTTTTCTGTCTCACAATCAAAATCATGTTGATTTTCTCAGTGAAAATCAATCAAACCATATCCTTAAGTCAAATCTAGACTTATACTACAATCTCACTCCAATTCAAGGTTTGAATAGGCTTTTTCCCAAGTTTCAATCCTAATTGAGACTTGTTTACAATAGAGAATGAAAAAATATAATTAATAATCACAACAACAAGCTCCTAAAAGAGCAAATAAAAGTCGATGAAGCTCCTGAAAATTTTGTTGAGGAAGCTCGACAATCAATGCGCTTAAAACCACTTGAATGCCTTAAGAAAATGGTGGTTGGAAGCTTTAATCTCTTTCTTGAACACTTACTAAATGCTCTTGTTTTTTTTTTTGTTTTTCTCTTTTTCTTGGCTCTTCTATTTGTTTGGTAGCTATTAAAATCTTTTAAAATGTCCAAATGACCGTTCTATTTGTTGGGACCAAAACTAATCGTTGGAGTTGGAGCAATTTTGAGCACTTATGAAATTTCTGGAGGACTAGCCTTTAGAGCTGTTAGCTGCAATCAAGTCGACTTGAGATCAAGTAGGGATCGACTTGGAAGTCACTATGAATTGGCTCAACAGAAGTTGGGGTCAACTCAAGGTTTGGTCTGTAGAATATGGTTGCTTGTCTTTCCTGAGAGAGTCGATTCGAGACTAAGTAGGAGTTGACTCGAGGCTAGTACTGAAAAAATCTATTCTTTGTCTGTTTGAGAGTCGACTTGCCAAAAGTAGAGGTCGACTTCTAGACTACCACTTCATAATTGCATGCTAGAGTCGACTCTTGGAAGCTTGAAGTCGGCTTTTGACCTCTTTCATTTGATTTTTCATGATGTGGCTTCCTTTATTTTGCTTTCTTTGGCTTCATATCTTGTCATTCAAGAAATGCTTCCGAAGAGTGATTTTAGCTTCTTGAAATATTCTTTACATAAATTTCAACAACTCATTTATACCAAAATAAATACTCAAATGTTTTGTATTCATCAAAATCAATTCTTGAGTCAACATATAGCAATAGTGGGCCTACGTGGCACAAACTAGCAAGCACAAGTGCAAAGTAGTGACACCTATCTGAGTAGTAAATAGGAGCTAAGTATCAAGTTGTAATCATGGACGGGAGGACCTATCAACAAATCAACGCAATCTCCAATTCAAATTTATTTTTTATCTTTTTATTACATTTCCTTATGTCAATTTTTAGTGCTTAGTAGCTTGGGTAGCATTCTGACAGTTAAAGTCCTTGAAATTCAACGCCATCGAATCCATCTATTTCCCTACATATCCAACTTTTCATAGAATTGGTTCCCTCTCCATTCCATTTCAGGAAAAAAGGGCAAAATAGTGTTTGACATGATCCAGGGCTGTAATGGGCCATGAAACTATATGGCTGAGGGTTTGAAAGTGCTACACTCAATGGTTATATGGGGACACTTGAATGATGTGGGGTTGAATTGCAGGACATGACTTGTGCAAGAATAGTAATATGTGACTGGTTTCTCTCTATTCACTGAGAGGATTAATAATGCTCTATATCTGCATGCTGGACCCTAAAGGTAATATGTGACTAACGAGACCTGAAAGGGGACGTCTTGGTGAGTGGGAACACGAGTTTACGTATACCAGTAATGCATCTAGCATATACATTTTGTCTTCAGGGCAAATTGAATAAGATTTAAGATAATTAATTTTTCAGTATTTGATCAAAACAATCTGGATTTTATTGGTGAAGAGATTGGACTAGAGAAATAGTTTGGATATAGGGATTGGGCTAGGCTGGTCAAGCAAGACTGGATTTGAACTACCTCTAAGGCCACTTGGACAATGCCCTTCTGGTAAAAAAAAGTGCCATTAAAATGACGCAAAAAGACTATTCTTGCACACTAAGGTGTGCCTTTCTAGAAGGGAGCGGCCCCTAGCACTGCACCGTTAGCCTTCTTGGTTGAAGTCCAACTTGGACTAGTTAAGAGGGGCCAACATGGATAAGGGTGCCAACACCCTATCTTTATCTGCTCTCCATCAGCACCCTATGGCGTGAAACTTAGAAAACCCACCACCTCCCCTCTATAAATAGAGGAGGAGCCTTAGGGTTTTGTTGAAGACCCTTACACAACCAAGAGAGAAAGAGGTGCAAGCTAGGGTTCCCTTCTCCATTAGATTGAGTGTGAGAGAGAGAAAGCTTGTGAGATAAGTTTTTCTTGCAGAGCATCACCTTGGCCTACAATTGCTAGAGATTCAAAGCTACACAAAGCTCTAAATAGGCATATGGATTGAAGAAGTTGAGAATAGTAATTCTTAAAAGATCATATTACTTTCGGGGCCTTAGTATCTCCTAGTAGGTATACTATTCTTCTATTACGCATGTGATCTATGTATTCTTAGTGATTTATAAACAGAGCAGTCCTCTTCCATACTTTCTTATTTTATTCTTTTACCCCATTCTGGGGCCCATCATATATCCTTCGTCACTTGCATGTTCAACTACATATTAACAAGGTACAACAAACATATGTAATGATAAATGACCATTTTGTGTGACTAATCATGAGTAACCATGTTGTCTGGCTGGTGGGTACTATGTCTATAAATATATTTTCTTATAACAGTTCTTCTATGAAAATAATCTAATATATCCTTTCCTGTCTTCATTGGAGTCTGCCTGAACTTCTAAAGCAGCAAGACCTAGGATATAATCCTTCATTCTAGTATCTAAGCTTTGCATTTGACAATAGTTCATAGTTCATACGATTCTGAAGGTTGTTCTGCATCATTACCTTATCTTCAAAATTTAATTTTTAGCCAAGAAACTATTCAACCAGCTAATTAATTCAGCTGTTTCATTGATACATGAAAGAGTCTGTGATATATTGTCACTACCTCTCGCTGGTTTAGTCCATATCTATCTATCTAATAAGTTATGTGGTGACCAGGAAGTTCCACGGTCACGTTGTTTTAATTTCTGAGAGTAAAGCATGGTGCTGGGATGATAGTGGGATAGTCCTGTCCCATCACTTGGGTGGCACCCGTCTAGGCATCTTGTGAGACATCCCACTAGGATTTGAAATGATGAATTTTGCTGACTAATGCTGTCAATTTAATCTCAAGAACATAAAGGAAGATACTTGCTTCGTGCTATAATGCTTGTAGAGGTTTAATATATATGGTGAGCTATTGTATTGGTATGGTTTCCCTGGAATGTGAAGTCATGTTTTTTGTTTTTTGATGGTTCTTTTTTCCTGATGAAGTATGATGTTTTTTTAATATAGTAAATGTAACTAACTCTGAATACAGTGCTGCCAGATGGTCTTATGCATGTTGCTACAGGAACTCAAGTCTTTAGATCTAAGCCACAAATTTCTGCTTCCATGCAGCATTTTTTACAGATGCAACAGAAAATGAGAGGGGAAAATGTGAGAACAAAATTTGGACAGGTTCTTAGAGAAAAAGTCACAACTACTTTGCCATCTCATGTGGTCATACAAAGGATCATCAAATAAGTGGATGACTTACCCAGTGTCTCCTTCCACATACAAAAAAGACTGGGTTGCTGAGTAATACACAAAGACAATGTGCAAGAATTCTGAAAGCCTTAGGAACTTGGTTTCGTTTCTCCCTTGATTCATTTCCAGCACTCTTATGTTAAGTTTACATCCTATCTATTTCTTTCTTTCTGTTTTTATCAGCGAAACCTAAAAGAAATCCCCAATATTTTTATGTACAACATATATCTGAAAATTAGTACAATTTCCATATGAACCAGATACTGAGTATGTTGATTTCATGATGAACTTTTAAGAATTCACTCCTGAACAACTTTTTCAAAGATTGCTCATAGTTATTAGAGCATGTGGAGATGAAGAATCAACGGTTTGATTATGACTTTTCTTGCATCAGACATACTAGATGACATCAGAATACACTTGAAAAAGGGGAATATATGGATCATGTGACAGCATAGATGCACTCTTCTTTATAGATCTTTATTGCTTAGACATTATGTTCATGTTCCTTCTATTCATTAATGAGTTCTTAGTTTTGATGTTACAAGTATGTAGAGGTTTATTGTGGTGTTCGAGTTGGTGCAAATATTTAAAGAAAGTGTGTTTTTGGCTGAGGTAATATATTATTTTTAGTAAATTCAGGTTGGTTGGGATGAATCAACAGCCGGTGAGAAACACTACAGAGTTTCATTGTGGGAAATTGAGCCTTTAACGACCTTCCCCATGTATCCATCATTGTTTCCGCTCAGGCTTAAACGTCCTTGGCATCCTGGAGCACCCCTTCCTCATGGTATGTAATATTATCACTATAAAATTGCATTTTTTCAGTCAAAACTCTGTGTTCAGTTTTTTCTTCATATGGTAGTTTCTTTTATCTATTAATTTTTTAATTGAAGCTTTTTGTGTCATTTTAATGGCACTTCATCATGAACTTCTCCATCATTGCCCCTACCACTGATTGCATAAAGGAAGGATGTCCATTTTCGAGAAGAGCTTCCATAGATTGGAGTTAATGGTGCAAACACACATCTTAGCACTACTTGACTTTGATAGTGTTAGAGGTGGAGTGTTGTGCATCCAAGGTTGAGATTGGTGCAGCATTCTCTCAAGAAGGCCAACTAATATCCTACTTCAATGAAAACATTGAATGGATGTTGTCATAACTAGTCTACCTACAAAGTAGAATGTTATGCTATTCCATAGGCCTTGCGACATTGGAAGCCTTAACTACTCCACTGCTCTATTGACCAGTTGGTCTCCTTGTTCCTGCGCAAGCCATGTTCTCCAAATTAGTCTCCATCATTCCAGTGTCCTCTTATGATTATTGAGCATGACACTATTGGACCATTAACCATAAAGTTCATGGCCTATTGGAGTCCTAGATCCTTTCAAACATCTTTTATGAAATTTGTTTGCACAAATACCTTTTTGAAAATTGTTGTGGTAGAAATCTATCTTGGGTCGGGTTGGCTGGAGTTGGGTGGCGACTACAGGTTGGCGGCAGCAAGACCTGCAAGATAAATCTCCAATCGGAGTTGGCTTCAGTGGGGACTCTCCGATGCTCAAGTCAGAATTCTAGAACAAATTGGAAGGAGTGAGCATTTTGGGTGAGAAGTGATTTCATATCTTGAGGATCTCCTGTAGGCCTCTATTTATAGACAAAGATTAAAGAGCTATGAGAAGAAAAGAGAATCAGATGGTTAGCTCTGCTTTATTGGACAAGATGCTCTTGTTGTCTTCTACTTTTCCCGAAGAGATATATTTGTTATCTTCTTCCTCATCGAGAATGCTAGCTCGGAAAGGAGGATGAAAATTAGAAAGAATTTCTAATATTTCATCATCCGAGTTATCATCATTGGGTCGAGATACATATGGATAGGTGTTTGGACTTGACATGATTCTATGCTCATAACTTATCAGTGATGTATGATTGAAGGATTGAATTGTATGGTAACTTGCCATTAAAGGGTATTTTGATAATTTCATCGAAATTTCACATCTTCTGGATAGTCATAACATTACTAGACGTCAATCTTGACTTGTGGACTCGCATGAATTAAAAGAGTTTAATTCAGCAATCAATTAGGAGTTCTAATTGATTGATGCAATCGGGCTTGATCTAATTCAAATGTGTTAGCTCGAGTCTACTGCTAGCTGGGTATGGAATCCAATGGGTCACACACAAAGGATTGGATCTTGGATCAATCAATTTGGGTTTATTTGAAATCCTAATGGATTTAATCAACATGCTAGCACATGGATTAATCCAGGTTCCTAATCAAGTTTGACCTAATCTCTTTGGATTGGTCAAACCCAAGGTGTCAAAGAGTTGTGCGCCAGATTAAGATGGGGCGTCTATTTTTTTCACACCCAAGAGATAATGATCTCACATAAAGGAGAAATTATGGGGCGCTATTTGGTTTCCTAATATAGTCCAACCATTGACTAAGTCAAAAGATGTTTACGCCATCTTTTTCTTGCGCCAAGATGTTGTTATGCCAAGAGAGGATATCTAGTGCCCATAGGTGTTTGGGTGGAATTCAATCTTTGACTAGGTTAAAGGGAGCTCATGCCCCCTAGAGTTCATACGCCCAAACCTTTCTAATGTGGAAGGGTTTCACGAGAAAGAAAGAGAGCCGTGCGTTTATTTTGGTTTGGCACAAGAGAAGAGTCCTCTTGGTAAAACTCTTTTTTTTCATAATGCACATGATTTAATGCCTTAATTAGCCAATGTTTAAAAGGTCTTTTCATGTGAGATTTGAGAAGCTGAATGTCTCAATTATTCATGCTTTTTATGGTATTAATTCTTTGGGTTATGCGCCATTCTCACTCGTTTATTTTTGTCCGTGCGTTGAGAACCCTTTGGCCTCTAATAAGGGAGGTGCTCCATCTGGTAAGGTATGCTGAACCGGTATCGTCGGCCATTTCGGCCAGCCGGCGGTACGGTTCGGTATGGTTTCATACCATACCGAACCGACGACCCGAACCGAAAGAAAAAAAGGAGAGAAATAGAGAGAAAGAGGAAGAAAAAAAACAGAGGGAGGGGAAGGAGCCGGCGGGGCCATCGGATGGCCGCCGTGGCCGTCGGAGGGCGCAGTCCACCCGCACGGCGCCACAGGCGTGAAACAGGGGCATCGCTCCTGTTTCACAAATTTTTTTAAAAAATATGGTTTTAAGTGAAGTCGGCAAACGATTTGTCGGCTTCACGATTTTTGTTTTTTTTAAAACAAATTCTTAAGTCGGCAATCCAGTTGCTGACTTATAAGTTTAAAAAAAAAAAAATTGAAACAGACATCGTCTGTTTCGAAAAAGAAGGGGGCAGAGCCGCGGAGGGGCTCCGTCCGCTCGACCGCCCTCAGGCCATCGGCGTCGGCTCGCCGGCCATCGGGAGCCTCACAACGGAGGCACCGTTCGTCCGGTAGGTTCTCTGCCCCCCTCCGAGCGCTCTCTCTCTTTTTTGCTCTGTTGAAAGCCCTATCGGGCAATACGGGGCTCAGAAGTCCTCTGACGGCCGCAGTCGGCCACCGCCGGCCTCCGGCGGCTCCCACCTCCCTCCCCTCCCCTCCCCTCTCTCTTTCTCACTTTCCGTTCTTGTCTTCAGTATCGCCGGTGTATCGATTTTACTGGCCGAATCGTGCGGTTCCCCGTCGGTCTGGTATGAGATGGGATGTACCGGTCAGTTCGACACGGTATGGCAAACCTTGCCATCTGGTTTTCCAAGCAATCCAATCAAGGTAAGCAACCCTAGATAGGAAGGAAATCTACTTGTGGGTTGAGAAATTTAGAAAGCTTAAGTAGTTAGGCAGCTAGAGTTGGGAGGAAGAGAAAGGCAAATTTGTCTCTTCTTAAAAAGACCGATCTTTAAGGGTTTGGGTTCCAGATTAGGAAGAGTTGTAAGCCATACCTTTTGAGAAAAGGGAGGCAACTGGATGTGATCCAAAATGAAAATCAAAGGGCTGACATTCTTTAGAAGGTTTTGGCAAAATTCAGATTGGGAAGGTTCCTGATCAAGCTTCCATGTGGATCATTGTTGGAGGGCACACATTTGGGTGCCTTGTGGAGTCCGAATCGAATCAGATAATGTTTTGATTCAAGGAAATTGACTAACTTATTTTATGCTTTATATTGTTTGATTGCTAATCTACAATGGATCATTGGGATTGGGTTTCGATCTGCATATGTTTTCATAAGATGTTAGCATGCAACCACTGAACCATTGAACCACAATCAAGGTCCATTTGGTCTAATCAAAGACATGGACTTGACCATCTACAACAATTGTATTAGAGAAATCCTGATTTAATCTAATTCAACATTTGGTTAGACTTAATCAATTTCTCTACATGGTCAATTAATTTTTTGATTCTAATCTTAGGTCTAACCCAATTAAGAGAACCTGATTTGAGCTAACCCATGCCCCATATTTTATGCAATGTCATTAGATCTTAAATCCCAATTCTAGATCTAATCGATTCAGCACTTAATTCTTAATTAAGTTTAGCATCAACATAGTTTGGGTTTTGAAATAATTTCTCATGTAAATTTTTTACATTAAATCATAAAATTCTTTTAGATCATATCTAAATTTTCATGATTTCAAATCAAAATAATTTTGATTATCAAGATTAGATGTAACTAATTTTTTTCGCAACTTGCATCACATACAATAAATCTTAGGGTTTCAAGATTTAGGGTTTTGCAAGAGAGTAGGTTTTTCTTTTCGCTTTCTTCTTCATGGGACTGTGACCCTAACACGCCATAAGAGCATCCTATTGAATGGAATAGGGTCATGTAACCCTGTGTGCTCCTATGATCGGACGGCCTGGTGATTACTCAATCTGAGTACTTTACTACTCAGAGCATCTAATTTATCATGCAACGACTGAATAAAAATCAGAAATGAAAATAAACATATTTAGATCTAATCTAAATAATAAATAATCAAATTTAAAGGCATATTAAATTATATCATAACGAACGAGGCTCTGATACCAACCGAAGGAAACATACGGCAGTACTATGCATGCAATTTTAAAATTTTATGCAGCAGAACTATTAGATTAGAAGATTTAACCTAATTTACATGCATAAGATCTAATCTAGACTATCATGAAAAGACCTACAATATGATCTAATATGCATTTTAGATCTGAAAACAAAAATCTGCATCAATCTAATCGATGCTGCAATCTAGATCTAATCATTAGATCTAACAAAAACGATCAAGTTCAGAAATCATTACCAAACTGAAAACTCTGGATCTTTGATGGTCCAACACTTGGATAGATGCTCTTTCAGGTTGCTCGTAGCCACACGAAGTCATCCGGCCTCTATAGATGTCCACACGAAGACCGGCGCAGATCAGGCTCTTTGGAAGTGCTAGCTCGTAAGGATCTTTGAGGCTGATTTTTTTCTTTTTTCAAGAACCTTGGACGCTCCAAACGAAGAGAAGATCTGGAGGAGGAAGAGGAGAGGAGCTCTGGAGAAAAAATAAATTCAATAAGGAGAATATATGGGGCATCCACTATTGGAGCCCCCTTTATATAGATAGGGGCTATGGTTTTGGGTCCAAGGAAGGGTGCCAATAGAGTCCACGCCAAACACCTTTTGGGCATCCCAAAATTTTCAGAATTAAGAGTTGGCTTGGGGAAGGAGATCAGGTGTCTCACATGTCCAAAAACTCTTCATAGAAATTAAGGAAAAAATCAATAGGCGCCAACGTTCCTTCCAAGTTGGAAAAATCTTTTCCTTCTTATCTCTTTATCTCTAATTCGGATCGCATTCGAATTAGGCAGGAGATAAGATCATGACTCACTATGCATTGCCGCTCACCCTTACTGGGCCCACTCTCATCACGTCAAAGATCTTAAGCCAAATCCAATTGGGCGTTGAGAACAGGGTATGGGTCCAGGGGTGGCGCAAGGATAAAGAGATAGAGTCCTTGCCAATTGGGACTCTTCATTTCTAAATAATTCTAAACCAAATCAAATCTGATTTGAACCTAATGATAGAAATGAACCTAATCTAATTAGGAGTCCAATCATCTCAATAAATTCCTAACCCAATTAGGAATTAGCTGAGCTCAAGTCTTGATCGAATCAGGATCAAATTTTTCTTGCAATCAGGCTTGATCAAATCAAACCCAATTTAAGTCAAACTGAATCCAATTCAATTAGACTTGATCCAAAGCTCTTAACTCAATCAAATTGAGTCAATTAGCAATTTAATTATTAATTAATTCTCCATTAATAGTAGAGTCTCAGTCCAGTGGGACTCTCTAGAGTCCTAGTCTCAGTGGGATTTTTTACTAGAGTCACAATCCAATTGGACTCTTCAGCCATCAGATCTGATCGAATCTTCTAATGTGTGTGACTCCATAGGTTCGAATTTAAGCCGGTAGCATAGGAATAATTTTCTATACTAATCGATGTAACCATCTAGCAATGGTGACCCAACGTTCTAATAGATCGAAGGATTGTAAAGCAACATTCTAGAATCTACTAGCGTATGATTATCGTATAATTCATCCCTTTGAACCTAATGCTCAAGGTAATCTAGGGTTTGACTGTCAGCCTTAATATAGTTGACCACATTGTATTTCAACCTTTCAAATCCATCCCATGGGTTACCCTAGCCAAGGTTATACTAAATTGAAATACACTGATGTATATCTCCTACTAATTCAGAGGGATCAATTCCATCTTGACTCACATACCGATTTGAGAAGTACTTGACTGCATCCAGTAACTTTCCGTCACTGAATTAGAAACTCAAATGGTTCGGTACTAAAGTACAGTGAGTTGCTTACAAGTCACCGTGGTGATCTCAGATCTGAGGAACACTTATACGCATATCTTTCATGAGTTACTCTTGACAGCAGAGTACTCGACAAATGGTCACGTTCAATGAGAATGTACTCCTACATTCCACCTGTATGCCATACCAGTGTCTTCACACTCCTTGGTTAAGAGGACAACCAACCCATATAGCACACAACGATCTATACTCGATATTGCTATCGTTCTATTAACAGCATATCATTTGGTCACGAACATTTTTAAGGACTAAACGACAAATCTTCTTTTGTCAATTAATTATCGTCCTAAGGACTTAATCATAATACAGGAGTTCAAATAAGATGGACAAAATATGATGAGAAAGTCAAATAATTTTTATTAATGAAAATTCATATACAATTATAATTTTGAGCACAATCGTCAACAAGCTGACGATTGACTTTGAGACACATTTTCTAACATTAACATCTTCAATTCTCAAATCTAGATCACTTAATTCCAAATTAAGTGTGTGAAACATGTGTTTAAGTTTGTAGAACTATTTTACTAAGGTTTCAACTGAAGCATACATCATATGTCATGCAATTTTTAGATCTTAAAATGTAATTTTCAGATCTTAGTTTAACCATTAAACATGCATCAATTTGATCTAAATTTTATCTATACATCATATGCATCATAGGAAAATTTAGATCTCTACATATTACATCATGTGCAACATTCAATTCAACTCATAAAACAAATTTTTATATCTGAATTTATTTCATTAAAATTGCAATTAATCACAAATCACTTTAGATCTAATCTAAATATATTCATAATCAAAATAATTTTAAAATTTTTTTCGTTATTTTTCTTAATGAGATTTGATCACAGTGACACCCCTACATATCATAAAAGAACTTGTCGAATGGGCAAGAGAGGGACTCAATTTCTGCTTCTTCTTATGATCGGACGGTTTGGTGATCATCTCAATTCGATTACTGGGCTACTAAGATTAGAAATCTAATTTTTAAAACTTAATTGCATCTACCCATGTAATGAACAAAAATTCAGGCATGCACTTTTTATGAACATGATCATATCATGCATATTAAGTATCTAATCTAATTAGATTACGTCATCAAATAATATTTCAGATCTGAACCTAAATTTATATAGCATATAAAAAAATAATTCAAATCTGGAATCTCATAGAAAACTTTTCAAATACACACATGAACGCATAGAAAATAAAATTCTGGTTAGGCCTGATTTTATGTTGTGCAGAATTTTGTTTAAAATCAGATCTTTTCGATTCAGATCTTGATTAAGTCTAATTTCCAACTTGAAACAACTCCATAAAATTCTGTTAAAATAGATTTAAAATAGATTTTAATTAGATAGTTATTTTAGCAAAAAATCTGCAACAATAAAATTTGTTATAACAGATTAACAGATTTATAACAGATTTCTATCAACCATTGATTTTAATCTTGAAATCTGGTCAAAACTAGGTCAGAAAAATTTTAAATGATAGGTCTAAATCAGATTTAATGTCTAATATAAAATTTTGATTACATACAATATGCAAATATAAAAAATTATTTATGCATCTATGTATCAGCCTAGCTCTGATACCAGTTGAAGGAAAAAATATCCGATCAGATTGGATCGTCAGGGTGCATCTGAAAATTTTTCTATTCTAATAATTTATAATCTTTATGGATTATCTTATTCACAATGGAATAGGGATCAAAATTCCCAAAGGAATTCTTGAATCCAATGCCTCGCGAGTTCTGAACGTATAGACCCGTTACTTCGCGCACAAATCAAGCTTAGTTGGGAAGAGGGATGAAGCCCTGAGCATCAGTCTTCAGAAGGGAAGCGAGGGGAGGGAGGAGATTAGATCTCATGTGCCTGGAATGAAGTCTTCACACCAAGATATCAGCGCCCAAAAAACTCCCACGCTAAAGAAAGGATGCCTCCTTTCTTTCTTGACGCACACCCTCTCACTACTAACTATCTCATGGTAGTTTTCCTATATTTTGTCGCACAAATTCTAGGCATAACCACCGGTTGTTTGGGTTCCTTCATTAAATAGATGAGGCACCCAAAATCTGGTCAAAGTCTAATTGATTTAGGACTTGAACTCAAACCAACTTTGAATTGGTCCTAACCTTATCCAAGTAGGAATCTCACATGAGAAAGGAGACCGCCCTCTACTCACGTGAACACTCTTCATGCATGCAAAATTAAGAGGTGGAAACTTTTAGCGCTTCCCTTCCTTTGGTCGGCTCTCGTGAGAGAGAGTCCCAGACAAGGTATGCTGAACCGGTACCGTCTGCCGTTTCAATCGGCTAGTGGTACGGTTCGGTATGGTTTCATACCGTACCGAACCAATGACCTGAACCGAAAGGAAAAAAGAGAGAAATAGAGGGAGAGAAAGAAGAAAAAAAAAAGAGGGAGGGGAAGGAGCCGGTCGGGCTGCCAGTCGGTCTCCGACTGGCCGTCGTGGCCGTCGGAGGGCGCAGTCCACGCGCGCGGCGTCGCAGGCGTGAAACAGGGGCATCGCCCCTGTTTCGCAAATTTTTTTAAAAAACATGGTTTTAAGTGAAGTCGGCAAATGATTTGTCGGCTTCACGATTTTTGTTTTTTAAAAAAAAAATTTTTAAGTTGGCAATCCAGTTGCCGACTTCATAAGTTTAAAATAAAAAGAAAAGAAAAAATTGAAACAGACGTCGTCTGTTTCGAAAAAGAAGGGGGCGGAGCTGCGGAGGGGCTCCGCCCGTTCGACTGCCCTCAGGCCGTCGGCGTCGGCTCGCAGACCACCGAGAGCCTCCGTGGCTCCGCCCGCTTGACTGTCCTCAGGCCGTCGGCGTCGGTTTGTCGGCCACCGGGAGCCTCGCAACGGAGGCACCGTCTGTCCGATAGGTTCCCCGCCCCCCCTTCGAGCGCTCTCTTTTTTTGGCTCTCTCGAAAGCTCTATCGGGTGATACGGGGCTCGAAAGTCCTCCGACGGCTGCAGCCGGCCATCATCGACCTCCGACGGCTCCCACCTCCCTCCCTCCCCTCCCCTCTCTCTCTTTCTCACTTTTCGTTCTTTTTTCTTCGGTACCGCCGGTGTACCGATTTTACCGATCGAATCGTGCCGGTTCCCCGTCGGTCCGGTACGAGATGGGATGTACCGACTGGTTCGGCACGGTATGGCAAACCTTGGTCCCAGGTATTTGGGACTCTTTGGTTAACCAAATTGCTTCAGATTCGACTCGATTTGGATCCGACTTGAATCTGATTCAAATCAAATTCGAAGAGCCTGTCAATCCTAATCTAATTAGGATTTTGGTCTAAGTCTAACTTGGATTTTTAACCGAATTCAAATCTAATTATATCAGATCTAATATGAAATTAATTAGCCCTTGAATTCAATCTCTCATAAATCTCTTGGATCATTGATCAGACCATTATCATTCTCGAAACTAAACCTTAATCTCATGTCCAGTGTTAGCTAGATATAGTTAACTATTTAATCTCGTATGATCTTTAACTTAATTCTCAATTAAGTTAATCTATTCATTCAATCAAGTCACATATTTTCAAATTGAACTTACAGACTTAGGTTAATTCTTTCTTACATTATTTGACTTAGTGCATGACTCCATAGGTTCGAACGCTAAGTCGGTAGCACCAGAATCATTTCTTGTACTAATCGAAGTTATCATTTAGCAATGGTTCTTGACGTTCGGATAGGTCGAATATTTTCAAGGCAATATTCAAGAACCTACGCATATGGTTATCGCATAATTCATCCCTTTAACCTTGAATGCTCAAGGATGACTTTGGGTTTCATTGTCGACCTTAGGGTTTAACTATCAACTCTGGAGGAGTCATCCATATTATATTTCAATTTTTCATATCCATCATATGGATTATCCGGACCCAGGTTTTACTAAATTGAAATATAGTGATGCATTAATTCTTGTAATCCGGAGGGGTCAATTCCATCTTGATCCAAACAGACTTCGCAAGTACTTGACTGTACTCAGTAGCCTTCTGTCACTGCATTAGAAATGCAGATAGTCCGGCACCAAAGCGCAGTGAGTTACTTGTAAGTCACTATTGGTGATCTTAGGTCTGAGAGACACTTATGCCCATACGTTTCGCGAGCTGCTTTTGACAGCAGAACGCTCTGCAGGTAAGTCACTTGTTCAGTAACGATGTACTCCTACATCTCACCTATATGCCATATCAGTGTCTCTACACTCCTTGGTTATGAGGACAACCAATCTATATGGCACACAAGGAACTACACTCGATAAACGTCATCGTCTCTTAATGAAGTATCATTTGATCGCGAACATGTTTAAAAACTATTCGATAAATTCTTTTTTATCGATTGTCATATAGTTCTAAAGATTTTATCATAACGTGAGTTCTAATAAGGAAGATGTACACCTTTGTGATGAAAATACCAAAATAACCTTTATTCATTCATAATTCATATACAAATGACAAAGAGCACAATCGTCCAAACGATTGGCTTTAGGACATATTTTCTAACAGATCCTCTAACTTATTCGGAAGCATTCATGAGTAGAGACTCTGACAGCTAGCTTCAAGCCATAAAATCTGAGATGGACTCCTTGTATGTCAATCAAGTGTAGATTTTGGTTGATGCACATACGGTTGTAACCCCAATAGATTGCAAATGGGTCTTCGAGAAGAAGATTGGAGCTAATGGCTAGGTAGAGTCCTGCAAAGTCAGGCTAGTGGCAAAAGTTTTGAGACAAAGGTAAAGTGTTGACAATGATGAAACTTTTTCGCCTATAGCCATGTTCAAGTCTATTCGGATTTTGCTTGCTATAGCTGTATATTATGATTATGAGATCTGACAGATGGATGTGAGCACTGCTTTCCTCAATAGATATCTTGAGAAAAAAATCTACATGTCTCATCTAGAGGGATTTGTTTCTAATGGGAGGGTAAATCAAGTATGCAAGCTAAAAAAATTTATTTATGGATTAAAGTAGGCATCGAGGAGTTGGAACGTCTGTTTTGATAAGATAGTCAAATCATTTGACTTTATCAAAAATATGGATGACCCATGTATATAAGACAAGTGGGAGTGCCGCTGTCTTCTTCATTTTGTATGTAGATGACATACTAATCATTGGGTATGACATCTCAATGCTGCAATTGGTCAAACTCTGCTATCACAAGTTTTTTATGAAAAATATGGGTGAAGCGTCCTATATACTTGGTATAACGATCTATAGAGATAGATTTAAACAGATGTTAGGCTTGTCCCAGTCTAGGAACATAAATCTCATGTTGAAGAGGTTCAACATGGATGGGTGTAAAAGAGGTTATTTACTTATGAGTCATGGCATACATCTTTCTAAGAAGTCTCTTAAGACACCCGAAGAGAGAAATAGAATGAGTTCTATTTCTTATGCTTCGGTTATAGGATCGATAATATATGCTATGCTATGTATTAGGTTTGATGTTGCTTATGCCTTGGGCATTGCAAGCAGATTTCTGGTAGATCTAGGAGAGGATTATTGGAAAGCAACGAAGAGTATACTCAAGTACTTGGGAAGGATTAGAGATGCTTTTCTCATTTATAGTAGTTCGGATTTGAAACTAGAAGGTTATATAGATTCTAGCTTTCAATCTGATCCAGATGATAGCAAATCCATCTCGGGATATGTATTTATCCTAAATGGAGTAGTGAGTTGGAAAAATTCCAAATAGCAGACTATAACTGACTCAGTTACTGAGGCAGAGTACATTACTACAATTAAGGCTGCTAAGAAAGCTGTTTAGATGAAGAAGTTCATCTTTGAGTTGGGTGTCGTTCCTGAAATTCAACATCTCAAGCCCCTTTATTGTGATAACACTAGGATTGTTGCTCAAGTAAAGGAACCAAGGTCTCATTAGAAATCTAAGCACATTTTGAGGTGGTTCTATCTCATTCAAAAAATTATCGAAAGATAAGATGTGATTATAAAGCGAGTAGACTCCAAGAACAATATAGTGGATCCGTTCACTAAAGTCTGGTCACAGCAGCAGTTTGACCGCCACCTTGATAGCATGGAGATTAAGTACAGGGGCGATTGGCTTTAGTCCAAATGGGAGATTGATAGAATAGTGTCCTACAAGCTAGTCGCATGGTTGATGCGATGGGATTATTGTGTATTTTTATCTTCCTACCCATGTACATGATAATAATCAATTGCTAATAAAATAGGTATTTTTGTTTCATCATGTGCTACCTCTTATCACTTGACTAAGATTGTAATGGACCTTATAGATTAGGGCAATGTTTTAGGGTCATGATGATGAGATCACACCAATAAGATCTGAAATTATGGTGTTCTCAATCTAAAATATTTTCAGTCGTAAGATTATTGAGTCGGGGATCAATGATTTCAGTAAGACTGGCACGTCTTATATATGTTTGATGGAGATGGTGATTAATCTCACAATCACTTGTATGGTGACACTAATACAAGGATGTGGGTGCTCATTGGAGAATGATTTCACTAAATTGACCTATAGAGAGAACATCTGATGGAGCCTTACAAGCATGTCAGCAGATGGCTCTCTAGTGAGAGTGGTACAAATGATCCTTAGATTTAAGATCACCATGATACCTTGTGTATGTGGATCTGTATTCTGGTTCATATCCTAGCATGACTCTCTGAGATATGTGTGGGATGTTCTAAGCATGGTGAAGTGTGTATGGAGATTGTGAGTGGTCAACAAGAAATCGGTCACTTCTTATAAGAGGAGTACATCGTATGTGATCTCATAGGATGATGACTCATGAAATCTTTGGCCAAAATAGGATGAAAATTAGAAAAAAAATTTAATATTTCATCATCTGAGTCATCATCATTGGATTGAGATATATATATGGATAGGTGCAAAGATTTAAGTCCCGACGGGATGGGGGCAGTCTTGGCCGTCCTGTCCCGTTCCTTTGAGAATTCGGCACCAGGGACGGGTGTGGGATACCGAAACTCATTTCCGGCCTTCGTCTTGGCCGTTCCATATTAATTTTGATCGAAATGGGCACCGGTACGACCGTCTTGGTCGTGCCCTATTTTTTTTCATTGTCGAATGCAACTAAGCCATTCGTCGTCGGAAGGGGAGAATAATGAAGGAAAAAGAAACACTAACCTATTTTTTGCTTATGCGTTGGCACCAAAGGGAGCACGGTCTTCTCCGTTTGATTTCGATTTTTCGAGAGTAGGATAAGTTAGGAGGCAGCTCATTTGGGGAAGGGGAAGGGAGGAGAGAGGAGAGAGAAGGAAGCCATTGGATTTTCTGACAAGGAGCCCAACCGAGAGGGAGGAGGGAGCATCAGACCAAGAAGGAAAGGACTCGGGGCCTTTCGGAAGGTTCTCCCAGCCTTGACGCCTTCCGGTCGATCGCATCGGGCATCAAACCTTCCGCATGAACCAGGGCAAATCTCGAAGCATATGCACGATGGATGGCACACAATCGGGAATTAGTGACATAGAAGGGAGTGTGGCGTGTTATCGACCATGGGATTTGACGTGGTTTAATTATGCCAGGTGCATGCAATACATAACCCGCGCCCATGTCCGATCTCGTGCCCGTTTCTCTTCACACCCGCACCTCTTTGCGCCCGATTGTAAATTAAAAAAAATCACATTGACAATGGAACATCAACGAACATGTATCTATATTTTGAAGGACTGAATTTTTGATTGGATTCACACCATACGGCAAAAAAAATTCATGAAACTAAATTATTTTAATATAACATGACTCTCAAATCTATAAGAATTCAAAGTGACAAGCTAAATCATTCGTAGGATTAAATTATTTCTGAAGCCCGGCTAATTTTTTTGGATGAATTGACGTGGCCAACATGTAAAAAAGAGTAAAAAAAAAATGAAACTCTTGCATGACCGATAATCTGATAGGAGACGCCCGATCGTATACCAGGAAGCCGATCCTGTACGACCATCAGGACGGGGTGGGATGTGGGGTGTCCCGTTCCAGAGGAAAATCAGGACGCCCCTGTCCCATGAGATTTAAAACCTTGGATAGGTATTTGAGCTTAATATGATTTCATGCCCATAACTTATCAGGATGTTGTATGATTGAAGGATTGAATTGTATCGTAACTTATCGCTGAAAGGTATTTTGATAATTTTATCAAAATTTCACATCTTCTAGATAGTCATGACACATTGCTAGACGTCAATCTTGACTTGTGAACTTGCATGAATTAAAAGAGTTTAATTCAGTAATCAATTAGGAGTTCTAATTGATTGATACAATTGGGCTTGACCTAATTTGATTGAGTTAGCTCGAGTCTACTGCTGGCTAGATATGGAACTCAATAGGTCACACACATATGAGATTAGATCTTGGACCCATCAATTTGGGTTTATGTGAAATCTTAATGGGTTTAATCAACATGCTGGCACATGGGTTCATCCAAGTTTCGAATTGAGTTTGACCTAATCTCTTTGGACTGATCAAACCCAAGGTACCCAAGAGTTGTGCACCAGATTAAGATGGGGCACCTATTTTTTCTCATGCCCAAGAGATAATGATCTCACGTAAAGGGGAGAAATTATGGGGCGCCATCTGGTTTCCTAATATAGTCTAACCATTAACCAAGTCAAAAGATGTTGCACGCCATCCTTAGCCCAAGATGTTGTGCCAAGAGAGAGGATATTTGGCGCCCAAAGATGTCTGGATGGAATTCAATCTTTGACTAGGTCAAAGGAGGCTCACGCCCCTTAGAGTCCATGCGCTCAAACCTTCTTAACATGGAAGGGTTTCATAAGAAAGAGGTTTGGTGCATGAGAAGGAAGAGTCCTCTTGGTAAAATTCTTTTTTTCCCTGACGCTCAAGGTTTTAAAAATCGATACCAGTGACCATCTCGATCACCAATCGGTTTGGTACCATACCGACATATGGTACAGTGGTGTGTCGGCCAAATCGGCACTCCAATTTTTTTTGCTTTTTTCTTTTCTTTTGGGTGGGAGGTGTCCAATCAAGTTTTAATGAATTATTAAATAATTTAAAGTCCAAAATGATATTTAGTGATATTCATTAATGTTCGTAACTTCGTATCACTTTGATACATCTTTAATCGCATGTGACACGAATCTAAGTATGATATTATATTATTTAGCATCCTAAATAATCAATATATGGACTAGATAACATTGGATTTTAAAATGCTTAAATCAATTAAAAATCTAAAAATACTCAATACATATCGATCATTAGAATTTAGTCGATCGTCGATGTCCATAAATAGCATGATCATCTATATAGTCAGGAGGAACATCAGTCTATCTTTCTAGCCATATAGCATTATAATCTTCTGTGCTCATTTCGTAAGGCAGGCAGGCGTGTTGGATCATAACTCATCCTTGATCCCTCACTGAGGTTTTGACTCTGAGCTATCATCGAGCTGATAGCCTGGTTGTGAAGAGGCCTATCCAAAAAAATCGATAGCAAATTTCGATCCATAAAATGCTCCGGGCTACATAGGATAGTAGCCACTAGAAGATGATGTCTCCGATGAACCATATCCATATTCGTAAGGATCATAGGCTGCTTGTGGATGTGGATAAGAGGATCCAAAATACGAGGACGAACTTGATATATCTATTTATCCTACTTCACGTGCGAGGTCTTCTGTAGCTACATCATATCCTGAATGAACTTGCAGAGCCCGTCATCTGTATGAAATTGTATCATCATGGGCTCTACTAGCTCGTATACCGTAGTCCCTATCTTATGTGGCATGTGTAAACTGAGACCACTAGTGAATAAAAGATCACCAACCGGCTGTCTCCTATCCTTCGGTCCCTCCATGATCATCAGATCCATGAGTAGCTGAAGAACTATCATCACTGCTCTGTCTGGTGTTTGAATTTGAGTGAACTGAATGCTCACTTTCTACTGGAGCTGCAACTGCCTTTTCTTTTCTTGTCTTTGTGCTTAGCAGTTGTTTGCCCTCTCATTATGCCTTGCTCTGGCTGCCTAGGCTGCGAGGGTGGATGCTGTGGCGTAACGGCTGGAGGTCTATATGAAATGTTGCTACTTGTCCATTGAGAGGCGTCCACCCCAGCCTCACTAGCAACAAAACTGGCAGGTTGTGGAGGCGATCCTGGCTCATCAAGCTTTGGCTTTTGCTGCTGACTCATAATCCATCCGATCATCGGATCTTCATCTTCACAACAAAATCATTCATAGTCGAATCTAAGTACTTCAGCTAAATTTCCTCAATACATTTGAGTCTCAGCCTCAAATTATAGTACACATACACAAGATCATTGAGGCATTTTTGTTTTAGACAGTTCCTCTGTTTGCTTTGGATAAGGGCAAAGGTTGACCAGTAGCACTCACATCCACTCGATGAAATCATTTGGGAGAGGATCTTGATGGCAAGATCTTTCAAATTTCATACGAATCCACCAAAATGCATCCATCGTTCAGCTGCAAAATCATTGAAATTTAGCAAAATCAAAAAGAAAATTGAATATGTTGCACATAGATTTTCATAATTGATTAAGTTTATTTATACAAATTTTGAAAGAGTTTTTGATTTGCTGCTTACCTGCTAAATGTAACTTCTTACCCATTTGATAGCTCTATCGATGGTCGATGATCTTGATGTACTCATCGGCATGCTGTGGATCTACCATCTTGATTTGTTCTTTTGTTCTCTCCATCATATAATATAAGAAGTCCATTTGAGGATATTGCTCACCATCCATGGCTTGAAGCACTTCATATGGAGGCTTGATAGCCACCACTATCTTCTCGGCTCGCTGCCAGAATGACTGTCTCATTACTAAGCTCTCCACATTGCTCCCTTCGGTGCCTATCCAGGCATATTTGTTTTGTTGCCACTCAGGACTGACAAACATCTGACGTAGATATAATTTCTTTTCAATCAGGCTATCAAGTGCTATATAATTAGTAGCAAATCGTGTGACATCTGGTTTCAATATATCACCTACGGCAAATTGCTGTATCAATGATAGGATCCATGTATGGTTGTAGATGAATGTAGTGATGTTCTGTCCTGACTCCACTATCTTTTGCACCCTACAAATCTTTTCAATATCCATTAACATCAGATCGATACAATGTGCAGCACACGGGATCCAAAAAATATGCGGTCGCTGCTCCATTAATATCTCCCCTGCAGCCTTATACTATGGTCCATTATCTGTAATAACCAGCATGATATTTCGCTCTCCTATTTGATCAATCACCTCCATCAATCTGAGGATGTAGCTGGCATCGTGCACCTCAGCTAAGCATCAACAGACATGTGAAAAAATATTTTTCCATCACAATATGTCAAGAAGTTGATGATGTTTCGTCTAGTAGGATCAGTCCAACCATCACACGTCACAGTCAACCCATATATCGGCCACTTGCTCTGACATGAGGCAATCTATTTTTCAAGATCCTTCTTATTCTGGTCAAGAAGCTCACCATAGATATCCTTTGGTCCTTGAGGATCTACATCTGGACCGGCATCCTGTATAGATGAAATGATAGTGATAATATAGGTTGTCTGCTGCATTCGCTGGGATATGACTAAAGTGAAACCAAGATCCAATAGCTCGTCACATATCCTTCTTCTTATCTTTTTTCAATATAGTATCAATCCTATGTTGCTTGGAATCTCTATCAGGAAATGCGTATAGATCTAAGTCGTGGATAGTGGCTCCTATTGGAATCTCCTTAGAGGACTTCTTTCTACTGTCAAATGCTCCTAATATGGATGCAAGATGGCTAGTGCCTCTACTGGCGGACTCTCTAATTGAGGATGTTCTTCAAAATCGTGATTCAGACTCTGTTGCGGTGCTCTTTAAGCCTGACCTGCTCTCATAAGTTGACGGCCCAAATCGAGCTTTGTGCTTGGCTATCTCTTCTAGTTGCCACTGATTATCCAAGCTCATCCGAATGGCAGCATCGATCTATGCCTGCTTATCATCTGAAACAGATCTTTTCTCTGACTCTCTAGAGTGATGAGAAGGTAGTTTTGCTACTCGATGATCCATCTCTGTCTTTTTCATTAATTTTTTTTCCTTCGTTGTTTTAAAATTAGCAAAATATTTCTTTATTAATTGACGAACCTATTGTGGACACTCATGGCAAATAGCTACATTCGGATAGCCGCCAGCTAAATGTTGCTTCAACTGTGTAATTTCTCCCTTGAATTCTATACTACACTATTTACATTTCCAATGATGTCGATTTGAGAGCATCTCTCCATACTCCCAACTAATATCACGTTCTAGGTCCTTTTTCTTCCTTGATGGATTCATTCTTGAAAATTGATAAGCACATCACTTCAATAATTATGTAAAAATGATAGATTTCGTTTGCCTAATTTTTTTATATTTTAAATTATTTATTTATTTTTTAAAATTTTATAAAATAAAATATATTAAAAATTTAAAAAATTATGAAAAAATAATTTGATCTTGGATCTATATAGAATCTTACCATGGATAATATATATAATGTTCTTAAATGGTGGACATGCATGAAGTGTTTTTTTTTTTCAAATTTATGCCTAGGCCATTGTGCGTAAGATGCATTGAAACATTGATAAATGGGCACCATATTTATGTCAAAAATAGCTTGCAAGTTCCTAAATAATAATTTAATTTTATAGTTATTTTTTGAAATTTATTTTTTTAAATTTTTATTTGAAAAATATATTTTTAATTTAAAAATTATATATTTAACGAAAATTAATGATTTTAGTGTCATTGTGTAGATCATCCATAGATCTATAACATATATTAAAATCATGTCAAAAAAAAATTTTGACAGTTTTCTCTTGTTTTTCTATTTTTTACAAATTTAAAAAAAAAAGAGAGAAAGGAAAGAGAGCATGGTTTTGAGAAACATACCTTAAAAAGCTTTAATCCACGTATTCCTTGAGTCTTCCTACGCCTCTCGGTGTTAGAGAGTAAGAAATGGAGAGAGACTGAGAAATAGAGAAGTCGAAAGACTTCTTCTCTGTCTATTGAAAGAAGGTCGAATCGGGCAGTTTGGCTTGGTTAAGCTATGTACCGCTTGGTTCACATCGAAATTGTTTGGTTCAAGGCTGAACCGGGCGGTTCTCTTTTTTTTTTTTTTTGGTCGGATGCCGAAAACCAGGCCCGAACTGATTCGGTTCAGTGCCGATCCAGTTCGGCACGCTCTGAATCGGGTGGTTCGGTCCGATTTTGAAAAGCATGCTAACGCCCATGATTTAATGCCTTCATTAGCCAATGTTTAAAAGGTTTTTTCATGTGGGATTTGAGAGACTGAATGCCTCAATTATTCATGCTTTTTATGGTATTAATTCTCTAGGTTATGCGCCATTCTCTTTCGTTTATTTCTGCCCTTGCGATGAGAATGCCTTGGCCACTATATAAGGGAGGTGCTCCACCTGGTTTTCCAAACAATCCAACCAAGGCAAGCAAGCCTAGATAGAAAGGAAATCCATTTGTGGGGTGAGAAATTTAGAGAGAGCCTAAGCAGTTAGGCAGCTAGAGTGGGGAGGAAGAGAAAGGCAAATCTGCCTCTTCTTAAAAAGGCTGGTCTTCAAGGTTTGGGTTCTAGATTAGAAAGAGTTGTTAGCCATATCTTTTGAGAAAAGAGAGGCAACTGGATTTGATCCAAGAATGAAATCAAATGGTTGACATTCTTCAGAAGGGTTCAGCAAAATTCAGATTGTGAAGGTCCCTGATCGAGCTGCTATGTGGATTATCGTTGGAGGGCACACACTTGGGTGCCTTGTGGAGTCTGAATCGAATCAGATAACATTCTGATTCAAGGTAATTGACTAACCTATTTTATGCTTTATATTGTTTGATCGCTAATCTACAATGGATCATTAGGATTGGGTTTTGGTCTGCACATGTTTTCATAAGATGTTAGCATGCAAAAAAAAATTTTGAAATCCAATTCCACCGCGCAACCCGAAACCCAACAATTGGAACAATGTGACCTAAGAAATTTTTTTTATATCGATATATTCAAAATTAGTATGCCATTGGATATAGTAAATTGATTCAAGCCATCTAGTTTATATTTTGAGTTTCAAGTTAATAATTTATTATTTTTTCTTTTTTAATGGCTGAAATCTTATATGTAGAAATCCAATAAGTAAAATTTCAGTTGATAGGAAATAAGCCTCTGAAATTTAAGAGACAGAATTTAATATACTTAAACTGTTAAATATAATTTGTATAGAAATTTAATATACATGATTTAGGACACTGAAATATGATAAGTACTGAAATTTAATTATCAGAATTTTATTTCTTGTAATTTATTGTAAAGAAATTAAATTACAAAATTTTCAGTGGTGCAGAAATTTAGTTTTAGACACATATCTATACCAATATAACAGTCATTAACTTTACTGTTATCTTATTAAACTCATTCATAGAATTGTTATTTTACAGAAATTTATATTGCGGATATTTAATATACAGAAATCTACTATAAACGTATTGCAAACCATTCAATAATTACTTTTCAGAAATTTAAGGCAAATTTTGTTTCTTGGAGACTAATTTTGTAGAAATTGTTTTTTATAGATGACTTCTTTTTCTTCTTAAACAAATAACGTACATTAGGAAAATCACTTGAATGTTTGAATAATAATGGAGAGAAAGAAGGAAAGGAGAGGGATTTATTGTAGAGACTTGCAAGAAGTTGGGATTAATGTGTGCACGCGAGAAAGAGAAGTCCATTGCTGGGCTTCTCATGTGAATGAGAAAGGCAAGTGTGGGCATGCAGGGTTTGGGTTTCTCAAGAAAGGGGAGAAAGGATGAAGGGTGTGAGGCAGTTTCGATGCAACAGATAGATGAATAGATAGATTGAGAGAGAGAGAGAGAGAGAGAGAGAGAGAGAGAGCAATGGGTGTGAGAAGAGATGGGGGGTTTGGGATTTAGAGGGCAGCAGGCCCATATCTAAACCAAGTAGGACTCCCTCCTATTTCTTTTTTAAAAAAGCTGGGTCTTACAAGTACCTTTCTCATATTCACTATCTTCTATTGTCACATTCTGTTCTTCTGCTTCAACATCTTTTGTCATTGTCCATTCCTTTTCAGATTCTTCCTGCCCAGTCATTTCTGTTTGCATGCTTCGACAGTGCTGTCATGATTGTTGCCTTTGAAGCAGTCCATGTGGATATGTTTTTAAAAGGGAAAACTTAAACATGCAGTTTAGGCACACTTATTTTTTGACATAACTGTCCTTGTATTTTAGGCAACAAAGAAGATGAGGGCAGTGGTTTCACATGGCCAAGAGGGGACTCTGGAGAGCGGGGCATCCAGTCGTTGAATTTTCAGTCACTTGGTATGGGCCCTTGGGTTCAAAAGTCACTTGAACCATTAATGCTGGGAAATGAGCTCAATTTGTGCCAAGCCATCTCTGCTGTAGGTTCGCAGGAAATCGGAGATGGGGATTTTCTGATGCAGCAATTTCTTCAGTATCAACAACCTTTTCCATTTCCTCAACAATCCAGCCGAAATAATCCATTGCTGCAGCAGCAAATTTTTCAGCAGGCTCCTCAAGAGCAGATTGTCATCCCTCAGTCACAACGTGCAACTGAGAATCTTGCACATTCTGTTTCAGACCAGCAGTTGCAGCAAACTCATAATGAACAGCATAAGCAGCAGATTCAACAACCACAAACACATGCAGAGGCATTTCAGATTCCAAACAATCATATGCAGCAGCAACAATCACCTTTGCCACCTCAGTTGCACCAAAAATCAGTGTTTCCTGATTCAAGCTTAAACTTTTCACCAGTCCCTGCATCTAGTTGCATCCAGGGTATGTTGGGGTCTTCTCCTCCTGATGGAAATGCTACCATTCTTAACTGGTCTAGACTTGGTAATCCCATAATATGTGAGCAGAATCAGCAAGCTTGGGAGCCTAGGTTCACAATGTCAGAGGTCCCTCCTTTTGGCAGTACTGTTATGCTTCCTTCATTTGCTGAGAAGGATACTTCTGTGGGAAGTGAAAATTGTTCAAATCTGCAGAACCATACCCTGTATGGTATTGGCAAGGATACGCCCTCCCTCTCCATTGCAGTGCCTAACATTGGCATAAGTGATACTGGCAATGATCTATCAACAATGCCATATCCTGCTTCATGTTTTCAGAATTCTCTATATGGTTACCTCGATGGATCTTCGGGCTCGCTGCAAAGTGCAGCAGAGATTGATCGAGCAACCCGAACATTTGTGAAGGTATAACTTAAATAACGTGCTTCCACATTATATAATATTATTTTTTGACTGAAAAGGCCTCTGTTTACTTATGCAGGTTTATAAGTCTGGATCGATTGGGAGGTTGCTGGACATCACTCGATTCAGCAGCTACGATGAACTTCGTGAGGAACTGGGTCAGATGTTCGGTATTGAGGGTCTATTGGATGATCCTCTTAGATCAGGCTGGCAGCTTGTATTTGTCGACAGGGAGAATGATGTGCTTCTCCTTGGAGACGATCCATGGGAGTAAGAAAATCACTTAAAACAATTATTCTAGATCTTCCAGGATTTGCTCTTTCTGTATGTACTATGTACTTTTGTCATAAGCTCTGCATGGAACTAGGTCACGGTCCAATGCCCAGACAATTCCTGTGTATGTGTTCCTTGATGCATTAAATGTGCTACTTGCTCAGGTGCCTGCTTAGATTACAATTTTCTTTTTCATAAATTTTTCAATAAGCAGCAAAATATTGTTGAAAATCAGAGTGTAATATAAGAGATTTTCAAATTTAACAAGGTCATAAAGGAAAGAAAGGTCATACAAAAATAAATGTGTGGAGCAGAAAAGCTTGGTCAACACATTGAATGATGAGTCCTTCGACCCAAAACAGGGATATGATTGACCAATGCACTAATAAATATCTGCTTCCATGCCTACTTTAATGAACAACCATTTTTCTTTCCCATGTACCTAATTCATAATGCTCTTTGAAGTATTTATTGGTCAGTCTGATTTATGGATTCAATGACCAAGTTGTTGTTAGAAAGTAGAGTAGGGTGCATGTATAAATTTCAAAAATCTTTACAATCATAGCAGAAAAACAATCGGGTTAAACTCTTTAACCCCACATGCATTAGATCTTATCTAATCCTACCCAAGTCCAAGAGAAAAGACATACATATAATTTGAAAATTAAAATTAGGATGAGATCAAATCTCTATATCTTTGTGCGGGTAGAAATTCACCGCTACCGATGATCACTGATTTGAAGGTCCTCGAGCTGCACACGTGTCCGGTCTCTACAGGTATCTATCGGGATCAATCTTGAATCAATCTTCTCGTAGTAGATTCTTCTTCAAGTAGGATCTCAGTCCTTTGGAATCTCGATCAACTCTTTGATCTTCACTGCAAAATCAATCCTTTGAACTGCAGCTTTTTCTCCTCGTTCCTCGCCGTAGAAGGAGACTCAACTCTTGGCGTGTATAGAAGTGGGACACCCAACTTTTGGGCATTGGGAAGAGAAGAGAAAGAAGGGGTGGCGTGGAGAAGGAGAGAGGGAGAGAGATCTATTTTTAATTAATAATTTTTTTTTTTTAAAAACCCTAGGAGACCTTCTCTTCGTATAGGCCCTTTCTTGATCTAAATCAGGAATCCAATTAACTTAAAAAGGCACATCCTTATCTCATAAGGATTTCTACCTTTTTAATCTGATTTTTTCCAATAAAATCAGACTTAATTTGTAGAATATCAGCCCACTTTGGCAAGTATATGGGGCGCCCCAGTCAGATATGGAAATCTGAGTGGGCGCCCAATGCCCCTTGCAGATAGAGCAGGTAAGTGGGGCACCAAGTGTAGGTGGGGCGCCAACACTTGGCACCCCCTTAGGGTTTTATTGCTCAAGAGAGGGGGCATGGCCCCCCCTCTCTCTCCTTCCAGGCCCATCCACAAGAGGGGGTGGGCCCCTCTTACATTATCCAAGGGTTGGCGCCCCTTGGTCCTACCATAAAGGGAGGGCGCCATACATCTTTCCAATAATTTCATACAACATTAAGAGATAATGAGGAGATAATTTAGCCAACTAATTGGCTTAATCCAATCCTCTTGGGCTCACAATTAGGCACCCAATTAAATCCAAATAGATTTAAGTAAGGTTTAAGGCTATGGACTTGATCCAATCGAAGTTCCGAAAAGAATTAGGTTTAACCATATGCTAGCATGGTTCTATTAAACCCAATAGGATTTCAATGAATCCTAACCTAATTAAAACTTTATAAGTCCAATTGGCAAATTTAAGATTAAATTTTTTAATGTGTGACCCCATAAGTTTCATTCTATCTGATAGTGAGATATATTGTGATCTCCATCACAATATCATCGAAACTCTTTTCGATGGGTTGGAACATTTTCAATTCTACCCTTCGAGAGTCATCGATCATAAAGATGACGCTCGATGAGTCTCACAATCCACTAGTGACACCTAGCAATATGTAGTGGCAATCTAATAGAATGAAAGTATGAACTCCTAGGTGCAGTTATCGTATGATTCAGTCCTTCTATCGTGAGTTCCGACTTGACGGAGGTTATGGAGAACTCGTCAGACCCTATTGTCAGTCATATGCTAGATTGGCTCGATTCGAGTTCATTTATGAATTTCGTGGAAACTCTTCTTCAGTATTCACACTTGCTTTCGCTAAAGACTTCCTGAGCTCAGTCTTGCAAATCACATAGGACTTCTTTTCTACCAAGGTCGATAGATTCCATCTAGATGCATCCTACTTCAAACAGCGAATCTGAACCCACTGAAGCCAACATACACAGCAAGGATCCGAATGGCTAAGGACCAAGGGAACGTGCAGTCAAACTTAGTAGCCTCGCTGCGAATAGTCAATGACACCGCAGGTCAAAGGACTACTTACACTACTGCAGCATCGAGAAGATCACTGACGAGTGAGTAGACATCTATATGATTTCTCGTGTTGGTCACGCTCAGTGCAAGTTGTTCTCTAACAACCACCCACACCCTCACCCTAATGTCCCTACACTGCAGATCTGAGACTCATTTGCCTACAAGGGAGGTGAACTGTGTACCGATCTCGAATGGATTGATCACTGTCCTCCATGACGATCCTTTGATTGGGAGCATTTAAAAATTAATCACTAATTAATGTATGTCTCAAATTCTAAACACATTGAGAATATATAAAAATTATCTTTGTTAATTTCTAGGATAAATCATGGACACATAAACATGATTGAAATGAAAAAGTTTCTTATTGATAATAAAAAGTTATAAGTATAAGTTTAAGTCTTAGAATTATAAAATGCGTTAGTCAACAATTAGCTTCTAGGGAACAAATCTAACAAACTCTCACTTGACCTAAAGTTAATTGGCTATATACCTAAGATCCATCTTCTCAAGGTGAGCTTCGGTCTTCTGCTGGCTAAGAAGCTTGGTTAGCGGATCCGCCACGTTTAGCGCGGATCGACTCACTGCACTTCGATGAACTTCTTCTCGAGGTATTCGCGTATGATGTGAAACCACCGCTCTATATGCTTGGGTTTCTGGTGAGATCTGGGCTCCTTAGCGAGGGCTATGGCGTCGTTGTTGTCGCAATGCCGTGCAATGGCATCTGATGGCATCACACTCAGATCCGCAACAAACTTCTTGAACCAAAAGGCTTCTTTAGCAGCTTCAGAGACGGCGATGTACTTGACTTCCATGATTGAATCTGCAATGATCGGCTGCTTGGAACTCTTCCAGCTAATCGCACCACTATTACATAAGAAGATACATTCCGATGTAGACTTTCTATCATCGACATCAGTAATAAAGTCTGAATCGATGTATCCCTTACTTTTAGCTCCGATCTTCCACCAAAGGCCAACAATAAATCTTTTGTCCTTGTCAAGTACTTAAGGATGATTTTAACAACA
The DNA here is from genome assembly GCF_000442705.2 of Elaeis guineensis. Taxonomy (NCBI): domain Eukaryota; kingdom Viridiplantae; phylum Streptophyta; class Magnoliopsida; order Arecales; family Arecaceae; genus Elaeis; species Elaeis guineensis. The sequence goes on from NC_025996.2 coordinate 78,836,809, forward strand.
ATCCGGTATTCTTCATCTGGATTTGCCTGATATCTACTCGTGACACTCACGGTAAGGGCTATATCAGATCGTATACATAACATTGCATACATGAAGCTTCTTGTTGTCGAAGCATAAGGGATCTTGCTCATGCACTGGATCTCCTCAGTTGTATCAAGACACATCTTCTTGGAGAGATGAATGCCATGTCTAAGGGGCAAAAAACTCTTGAAGTTTTTCATACTGAACCTCTTCAGCATCTCCTCTATGTGTTGGGATGCGTAGGCGATTTCATGCATGTACTTCGAAATTTTTTTGAAAAAATTACAGGGGAAGACAACTAGATTAATCAAATTAATCTAACATGTATATGATCTAATCATCAAATCAACCTATTCTAGGATCTATGACATGTTATGTTGCATATAAAATCTGAAATAATCTGAAGATAAAATCAGCATGCATGCATATGAGCAGTAGATCACATATACTTCTAATCTGAGTTCAGAACTCTATATCTGATCACGGATCGACGATCTCCGCTGCTGAGAGATATGGTGGAGAGGATCCTTGCTGGTTGCTCGCAGCCGTACATGCGTCCGGCCTCTATGAAAAATCCATTTGAAGCTCCGATCTGATCAGTCTTCTCTGGAGTGCTAGCTCGCGCGAAGACTTTCTTGACTGATCTGGATCTTTTTTTCAAATCTCTGGAACCTTTTCAGAGGTTGAAGATGGACTTCTAGAGGAGATGAAGAGGTAGAAGAAAGATGAAGAAGAAAATAATTTTTTTCTAATTTATTCTCTCTTTCCAAATCCTTAGAACCAAAAATCTGAAATTCAAGTTTTTGCGCACATCCGAAGAGAGAGGATCCTCTCTATTTTTCATACTATGAACCATGCCCAAACTTTTATCACGTGAAGAACTCTCTTCTGGTATCTTACACATACAAAAGAAATCATAAAAGCCCCTTTTATAGGCGTGTAAGGGGGTGAGATGAAGAGTCCTAGTGATCCTGGACTCTTATAGGATTTCGCCTCCCTTCACAATTCCACATCCCAAAATACGCCAAAAAAATATTGGATGCTCCTCATATTTTTCCACGATAAATCAGTTCTCCAACTGATCTCCCACGAAAAATTTTCTCAAAATGTTCACACATATAAGGAGAAAAAAATTTATTGGCGTAAAGAGGTTGATCTGGATGAGAACAGATTCTCCTGAGAAGGAATATTTTGAAATTCACTTTCAGAACCTTCCTTTTATCAAAACCAAATCAGATTTGGACGTGAGATATAGAAGAGAAAGGACTCTTTGGTATGAAAGAATATCATACAAAATAATTGTGCGTGGAGATATATGGCATGCAAACTGGGTTGGTGCAAGAGAGAAAAGTCCTATTCCAATAAGGACTCTTAATTTTTTTATTTGAATCCAAATCAAATCACATCCGGTTTAGTCCAAATAAAATATATAAAATCCAATTTAATTAGGTTCATAAATTCTTAATCAAATCTCAATCAAATTAGGAATTGATTGAACTAAAATTCTGATCAAATCATGGACAATTCTTCCTTGACGATTAGGTCATCTCATTACCTAATTGAATCTAATTCAATTAGATTTTATTTAATCCTCTTTGCTCAATCAAATTAAGTTAATTAGTAATTTAATGATTAATTAATCCTTCATTAATTCATAACACTTAGTGAATTAATTTATACAATTTTTGCATAAGGTTAACAATCAATCGAATTGACCATTAAGTCCTTAAATGATTCTCAATCGTTGATCAGCCACATGATCAGTCAGAAACTTCTTTTGAGTGTGACCTCATAGGTTCGAACTTAAGTCGGTAGCATAGAAACACCTTTCTGAACCAATCGACGTAACGATCTAGCAATGATGACCCGACGTTCGGATAGGTCGAATGATGGCAAAGTAACATTCAAAAATCTATTGGCGTATGATTACCGTATAATTCATTCCTTTGATCCTAATGCTCGAGGACGACATAGGATTTAACTGTCAATCCTAGATAAGTCATCCATATTGTATTTCATTCTTTTTCAAATCCATCACATGGATATCCGGACCCAGATTTTGCTAAATTGAAATACACTGATGATATCTCCTACTAATTTGGAAGGATCAATCTCATTCTGACTCACGCATTGACTTGACAAGTACTTGACTGTACTCAGAAATCTTCCATCACTGAATTAGAAACCCAGTTTGACACTAAAGTATAGTGAGTTGCTTGCAAGTCACCGTGGTGATCTCAGATCGGAGGGACACTTATACCCATACTCTTCGTGAGCTATCATTGACAGTAGAGTGCTCCGCAGTGGGTCACGTTCAGTGGCGATGTACTCTTACATCTCACCTGCATGCCATACCAGTATCTCCATACCATTTGGTTACGAGGACAATCAATGCATATGGCACACAACGACCTACATTTGATATCGCTATCGTCCTAGTCATAGCGTATCGTTTGGTCGCGAACCAATTTAAGGACTACGCGATAAATCTTCTTTTATCGATCAAAGTAGTCCTAAGGACTTCATCACAACATAGGAGTTCGTTAGAAGATGTATCTTTATGATAAAAAATATCAAATAATTTTTATTATTTATCAATTCATATACAATTATAGTTAGCACAATCGTCAGATGATTGATTTTAGGACACATTTTTCAATACTATGTACATTCGCTGTGAGAGTTCTATCATCTTGGATCTATCTCTATAGACCTTTATACTAAGAATGTAGGAAGCTTTTCGTAGGTCTTTCATGACATTTTTTTGATAACCATACTTTAACCGATGTCAGCATGGGAATATCATTTTCAATCAGGTGGATGTTATCCACGTACGATACGAGGAATGTGATAGCGCTCCCACTGATCTTTTTGTACATAATGACTCCTCATTTTTGATGAAATCAAATGTTTTGATTACATCATTGAAGCGAGTGTTCCAACTTCAAGATGTTTGTTTAAGTCCATATATGGATATTTGCGGCTTGCAGATCTTGTGATTATTATCACTGGATATGAAATTCAAAGACTGCTCCATATAGATATCTTTCTCAAGATATCCATTTAGGAAGGCAGTTTTCACATCCATCTACCAAATTTCATAATCATGAAAGGCTGCTATCGCAAGCAGAGTACGGATGGATTTCAGTATGGCCATGGATGCAAAGGTTTCATGATAGTCAATGCCTTCACGTTGACTATAACTTTTCGCAACTAGCCTTGCCTTATAGGTCTCTACCTTACCATCTGATCCTATTTTTCTTTTGTAAATCTATTTACACCCAATAGGTATAATACCTTCAGATGGATCTACTAAGGACCAAACCTGGTTGGAATGTATGGAGTCAATTTTTGACTTTATCGTTTCCATCCATTTCTTGGAGTCTATATTTAACATTGCCTCATCGTAGATCTTGGGATCATTCCTAATGTCCCTATCTCCACAAGGAATGCTTCTTCTAAATCTTCTGTAAGAATATCTAAGTACCTTTCTGGAGGACGGGAGATCCTACTTGATCTACAAGGTGGAGGAGGTATCACTTCTACTGGCTTATTACTGGATTCAGGTTCTTGAACTCGATGCTCTTTAGAGACTTTCTCTTCGAGCTCAATCTTCCTCCCACTGCCTCTATTTTGGATAAACTCTTTTTCTAAGAAGACGGCACGACGGCTCACAATCACATTGTGATCTTCAGGAAGATAGAAGTAGTATCTCATGGTTTTCTTAGGATATCCTATAAAGCAAGTTCTAAAGGATCTAGCCTCTAACTTGTCCGTCTGCTGTTGCTTGACATGGATCGGATATCTCTAAATCTTGAGGTATCCAAGAGTTGGCTTCTTACCATGCCATAACTCATATGGTATGGTAGGAACGGATTTAGAAGAAATTCGATTCAAAAGATGAATCGTAGAAAGCAATGTATGTCCCTAGAGAAAGATAGAAAGGTCTGTGAAGCTCATCATGGATCGGATCATATCTAATAGGGTCTGATTTCTTCTTTCGGATATTCCTTTGAGTTGAGGTGTTTCTGGTGGTGTCCACTGTGAGACTATGCCATTATTTTTGAGATAGGTCCAAAATTTTTCACTGAGGTATTCCCCTCTTTGATCTAATCAAAGAACCTTTATGGGTTTTTCGGTCTGTTTTTCTACTTCATGTCTGAACTCTATGAATTTTTCAAAGGCTTCAGATTTTCGGTGCATCAGATATACAAACCTATACCGTGAATAATCATCGGTAAAATTTATGAAGTAGACATAGCCATCCCTGGCTTGTACATCGATTGGACCACACATGTCAGTGTGTACCAAGGCTAATATCTCAGTGGTCCTTTTCTCCTTGTTCCACAAAAGGCAATTTGGCCATTTTTTTTTGAAGACAATTCACAAACTGGATAAGACTCGGAAGTCAATAATCTGAGAAGACCATCTTTCTTTAGTTTGTTGAGTCTGTCCTCTCCAATATGGTCTAGCCTAAGGTGCCACAGATACTTTTGGCTAATCCTATCTCTAAGTCTCTTAGACCTTATGGCATTCACAATTTGCTTGTTAATAGTTATACTCGCATCCATATGCAAATGATAAAGACCGTCAATTAAGAAAGTACGTGCAATAATTTTATTTTCGAAATTAATTGAATATATATCTTTATTGAAATAAAAATTATAATTATCCTATGCTAGCACAGAGATGGAAATCAAATTCCTACTGGCTACAAGTACATAATAGCAGTCTTTAAGGATTAAACTAACTTCTAACGATAATCGCAGAGGATAGGTCCGACGGCCACAACAGCAACCCTTGTTCTATTGCCGGCTCGGAGAGTGATCTCGCCTTTCCTCAGCTCTCTCACTTCTTCAAGATCCTGTATAGAAGTGCACAAATGAGCACTTGATCCAGAATCTAGAACCCAACTAGAAGAAGAGGAAACCGTTAGATTAGTTTCAATAACGAGCATATCATATGTACCTTCAGAAGGTCCATCCTTCTTCCTGCTCTTGACAGTCTTCAGGTGGGCCGGACAGTTCCTCCTCCAGTGGCCTTTGACGTTGCAATGAAAATACTTTCCTTTGTCATTAGCCTTCTTCGGAACCTACTTCTTGGGCTTGGTCTCGTTCTTCTGTTCTTCACAGGCTTCTTCTTCTTGAAAGAAGATTTTTTTTTGAAGGAAGCCCGCTCTACAGTCAGAACTGTATCCTTTGAACTCTTTAAGGTGCCATCTATTGTTATCAGCATATTCAATAACTCAGGCAGAGTGCTATCAATTTTGTTTATATAGTAGTTCACAATGAACTGCCCATATGAATCAAGAAGAGATTGGAGGATCAGATCCACCTGCAATTTCTTGTCCATGTTCATGCCGAGCTTTTGAAGTTCCTCGATGTCCTTGATCATTGTCAAACAATGATTATTGACGGATTGTCCATCACACATCTTCGCTTTGAAAAATCTTCGGGAGACCTCAAAGCAAGCTGTGTGACTCTGCTCACCATACAACTCTTACAGATGAGTCAGCATCTCTCTGGCAGTCATGTCTTCATGCTGCTGCTGAAGTTCATTGGACATGGACGCTAAAATATAACACTTTACCTTGTTACTTCATCCATCCACTTCTCAAGTATAGCTCGTTGATCAGGGGATGGACGAGCAGGTAACACAGGCGCATCCTGGTCAAGGACATGGGTGAGTTTCTTAGAGCTGAGAACGATTCTCACATTTCAGAGCCAGTCTTTATAATTCGTATCGATCAACCAATTGATATCAAGGCTACGGGCTAAAGGGTTGGAACTCGACATAGTTATTTGTAGAAAGAACCGTTTCTAATTAGATGTTTGTACTTATAAAAATATTTGTTCTAAGGATTTTAAAAACAAACAAAAGCTCTCACTATTTTCTTGAATTTTTCACACTTGGATGGAGAAACAGAAATCTATACGCGATTGATTTCAAGTGGGTACTGCGGTTCCATTAATCTATACAAACCTCATCTAATAGTTATTGGTGAGTATAGACCAATGAGTGGACAACACTTTATCCATTGCTTCACTAAGCAAAATACAGTGGGCTTGGTCTCTAAGTCCTATGACCTCACCTAGCAGTTATTGGTACATTTCTTAGTTAAGTCAGACCCATTGTTCACCAGCAGGCGCAAAGCCGTCATTGGGATCTTCACCTAACAGTTATTGGGCCCAATCCCATTTCTATCTCAGGACATCAAATGTCAATAAAGTGATTGTACCTTCTCAATGCAACCGAACCACTGTAACCAGCCGAGAACGATCAATGCCAGGAAGGCACCTGCATCTCTACAACGATGGAAGACCTTTAGATTTAATATTTAATGAGGAGATTTAGATTTAGGTCTCTTCTAAATCAGCAGATATGACATCCGACTGATTAAATTCAGGTCAGCACATCAACATGTCTAACCAGCCTAGTCGGTATAGGTGAAGTTGAGTCAACAAGTAACCTAACACGAAACTGAATCTCCCAAGATGGCCAGATAAGTTAAGATGAGTGGGGGTCCTCTGTTGCTTTCCTTAGACACCAATCAAAATTGGGCAGATCAGACAACGGAACCAATTAAATAACCACTATCTAAAAACTTATCTTAGACATCAAATTGGTCGATTAGAATCGATCAGGTTAACCTATTGAAACGGATCTGAATCACTGAGCTAAATTCGGTCTTGAGTCAATCAACTCACATCAAAATGTAAATCGATGCGATCAACTATAACCAAACTCGATTTTGAGCCCTTTTGACTTAATTCTAATCAACCATTGATTAGGTTCAATCAACTGCTCAAAATCGACAACGGGTTCTAGCCTGATCTAATCAATTTGATTCTAATTGTAGTTTGATCACTAGACCTAATTTGTTCAACCCATACCCACAGCAATAACATAATTTTAGATCCAAAAATGATTTTTAGATTATGTTTCATTGCATGCATTAGTGGCTTATGATCTTGAAACTGTTTCAGATTTAAACCTAAGGTCATATATATATATATATGTAGTTTCAGATCCAAACTAAAATATGTATCACATATACATCAAATTTTAGATCTAAAACTAAAATTACACATATCAAATACATGTAAAATCAGATCTAAAATAATGATTAAAATATTTTGAAAACATCTTTTAAAAAATCGGTTCGCATCAAACTGGGACAACCTTTTCAATATAGGGGGTAAACTCTATATCAGGACAACTCTATATCAGTTTGATACGAATTTTTAATCATTCTAATTTCAGATCTAAACATAAAATAAGACATATCACATCTGCAAATTTTCAAATCTAAAAGATTGATTTAATTACTTTGAAAATAGTTTTTAAAACCGATCAATCTTGTGCTAGGACAATTTTTACAATATAGGGGGTAAACTCTATATTAGGACAACCTTATCAGCACAAGATCAATTTTAAATCACTAAAACTTTCAGATCTAAGACAAAAATCAGCTCATATGTGTCTTTAAAAATCAGTGGCTCTGATTCCACTGTTAGAAAGTCTGGTAGGGTGCATATGTAGATTTCAAAAATCTTTACAATTGCAGCAGAAAAATAATCGGATTAAACCCTTTAACCCCACATGCATTAAATCTTATCTAATCCTATCCAAGCCCAGGAGAAAAGACATACATATAATCTGAAAATTAGAATTAAGATGAGATCAAATCTCAATATCTTTGCGTGGGTAGAAATTCACCGTTACCGATGATCGCTGATTTGAAAGTCCTCGAGCCGCACACGTGTCTGGCCTCTACAGGTATCCATCGGGATCAATTTTGAATCTATCTTCTCGAAGGAGTAGTAGTAGATCCTTCTTCTCCGAGTAGGATCTCAGTCCTTCGGAACCTCGATCAACTCTTTGATCTTCACTGCAAAATCAACCCTTTGAACTGCAGCTTTTTCTCCTCGTTCCTCGCCGTAGGAGACTCCTCAACTCTTGGCGTGTATAGAAGTGGGATGCCCAACTTTTGGGCATTGGAAAGAGGAGAAAAAAGGGGTGGTGTGGAGAAGGAGAGAGGGAGAGAGATATATTTTTAATCAATAAAAAAAAAAATTTAAAAACCCTAGGACATCTTCTCTTTATATAGGTCCTTGATCCAAATCAGGAATCCAATTAACTTAAAAAAGGTACATCCTTATCTCATAAGGATTTCTACCTTTTTAATCTGATTTTTTTTCAATAAAATCAGACTTAATTGGTAGGATATCAGTCCACTTTGGCAAGTATATGGGGTGCCCCAGTCAAATATGGAAATCTGAGTGGGCGCCCCTTGCAGTTGTGTGTCTCCTGAATGCAAGGGTATATGAGCTTCTGTTAGAGAAGCATGTGTGTAACCTACTAGATATTAAATTATATTACTTACAGATTTCAGTAATGTTTACTTATGGAAGTATTGCATAAAATATGTTTAGAGTATCTGGTGTATCAAAACTGTTGCTTGAAGAAATTATGAAATTGAACTTCCATGCTCAAACTGATGTAGATGGTCTCAAATTGACAATTGTTTTCAACTTATTTTGCTCAAATAATTTCAGCCTTCAAACAACAGATGGTAGATTTGGCCTTATGAGGTTTTAACCTGGATACTAGAAATTTCTATAGCACAAGAAAGAGTAATACAAGGATGGATATGGTGGGTAAAAACAAGACTAAGAACAGTCGTATCAAGGTGGCAAAAGTGAAAGGAATTTGAAGTATCTTGGAAGAAATGAACTATTGCAACACGATGCAATGGAGTAGTATTTTATAGTAGCAGCCCAAGCTAGTGTAACTAAACTGTATTATTGTGCTAAATAATGGTACAGTCATGTCAGCATATCATTATCAAGTTCTTTTTGTACCTAAGATGTTTGAAATCTAAGGTCCTTTAGTGTCGATGAAGGATGTTTGAAGGTGTTGAGGATGTGAACAAAATCCTTTAGCCTTAACAGAAGCATAGTAGAGTGTACCCCTTAGTGTTCTGTAAAATGTTTATGTAATGGATTTGTTAGAATAAATCAAGGGCAGTCCAAAGCACATGACAATATTCCTAGCAAATGGCAAAATTTCTCTACATTTATTCTGTACATATTGTAATATTTCCTTTTTTGTATTTTTGACCCTTAGATTTTGCAGCTTATTGTAACTAACCCATGAATCCTGGGATCTCCTTCATACAGTTGCTGTTCATATTCAGTTTATGTGATAATAGAATTTGAGCCATTTAAGCCTTCATATTATTTTACATGGTTTTAAAGCATTAACCCTCTCCTCCTCCTCCCACTCAAAATTTTCTTAGTTCATTTGTTTGCTTCCTTTGAAACCTATGACCTCCAATACCAATCAATCAAACACTATGGTCAACAATTCTTCTTCCACCACCACTCATGAATCTTTCCTTCTTGACACTTATTCGAGCCCTTACTACCTTTAACAACATCCTAGTTTCAAGCCCATTGAATGGTCACTATTACCCAACTTGGTGTAGGGCAATGTTAATTGCTCTCACCATGAAGACCAAAGTCAGTTTTGTCAATGGCTTGATTCCATGACCAGATGATAGGATCATCTATTCTAACACTTGGAGGTGTGGAATAATCTTCATAACAGATGTTCTCAATGTAATGTTGTTAAAATTTATCAACTTTGCCAGTCGATTATCAATTTCTAGCAAGGCCTGAAATCTGTGGCAGCCTATTATAAGCATCACAAGGCATTTTAGGATGAATTATCTACTTATACTGTCCCTCCAACATGCTCATGTGGTGTCTTGAAATTGTATATTGGCATGCAGCATCAGGAATGACTGATGCAATTTCTTGCAAATTTGAACGAGTCCTGTGCCGCTATTCGCAGCCAAATCCTCTTTGTGGATCATTTGCCTTTAGTTACCAAGGCATACTCTTTAATCTTGCAACAGGAGCATCAAAGGAGTATACAGATCCCTCCTATGCTTGATGCCTATATTGTGGCTACCACAGAGCAAACAACTGATGTTGCTAGTTTTGTAGCTACTGCAGTACAACGTCCTTCCTCTATAGGCTCTAATGCTTGTTGCAAGCTGCATCATAAACAACCTTGCTGCGACCATTGCAACAAAATAGGCCACATTCTTGCTCAATGTTATGCTTTAAATGGCTACCCAAAGAAAGCTGCTGATGTGACTCAATTACATCCTCTTGAAAGTCAACTTGCATCAACTTCTAAAGCACCACCTCTGACTTATGATCAATACAAACAGCTACTTGTCCTACTCTCTAATAGTAAAACATCACCTTTCTCCAGTTTAGCTAATGGTGAAAGTAAAACCTCTCCTTCTCCCAATTTAGTTGGCAAGCCACCTTCTAACTCTCATTCAGATCTTTGGTGCAGAGGAATTTTGCCATATGCCAGGAATTTTGCCATGTGCTTTTGACTATCCTTGGCATTGGCATTTGGGACAGCTATCATGCTCTCGTTATCTTTTCCTTGCCAAGTCAAATAATGATATCTCTGTTTCCAAAACACATCACTGTAGTGTGTGCCCTTTGGTAAAACAAACTAGACCACCTTTTTCTGTTAGCTCATGTTCTACTTGTCCCAGTTGAATTAATTCATTGTGACATTTGGGGTAAGATGCTTGGTACCATGTTTATCTGGTGCACATTATTTTTAACAATTGTTGATGATTACACCTGTTTCAGGTGGGTATATTTGGTGCAACACAAATCAAAAGTATCTCATTTTTTAAATCTTCCATAACCATGGTGACAAGTCAATTTAATCATTTTGTTAAAAAATTTTCGAAGTGACAATGGTTTTGAATTCTTTTCCCAAGATTTAAATTTCTTCTTTCAAGAACGTGGGATCCTTCAACAACATACTTTTGCTAGAACTCAATGAAATGGAGTTGTCGAAAGAAAACTTCAGCATTTACTTGATGTTGCTCGAGCATGAAGAATGCATATTTGCCTTTGTCCTTTCGTGGTGGCTGCTTCTTATAGCTGCCTACTTAATTGACCAAATGCCTTATGTTTTTTTAAATTAAAAGAATCCACATGAACAATTTTTTTAACTCTGAATCCACTTACAAGCATCTTCATGTTCTTAGTTGTTTAGCTTATGCCCATACTATCCACACGAGCATAAATTTGATGCTCAAGCTCGATGATGTGTGTTCATTGGTACCCATATGGTCAAAAGGGACATAAGCTTTATGACCTTGATAACAACAACACTTTTAGTAGCCAAGATATCAAATTTAATGAATCTATATTTTCTTTTTGTAAATTACTTGTTGATCCTCCAACCCATTTTGTTGTTCCTTTACCAATTCATAAACAAACATGTGAGATATCACCCCCACATTCATTTGATACTTCTCTAGCAACCGTACCAAATCCTGGTTCTAATACGGACCAAATGAATCTCTCAAATTCCAATGAATGCAATCATGCTGTTGTTGAGTCCCACATTTCCCCTCAAGACAACTCTTATGCTCCCATGATCCCTCCTCATTCCTCTCAACAACATTCCATCCCATGTCAGATGAATGATTTTGAGTGCTCCACAATTACTCATTGCCACTTTCCATTGGCTTCTTTAAGAGTGATGTCTAAAGGTATTAAATAGTAAGGTTTTCCATGTCGGAATTGGACCTCATGTTGGTCGGTTGGCAATATGGTTCAGTATGCCCTTGTATCGTTCTGTACAAGGCCCAACATGACAAAGAAAGTGGGGAAGGAGAATAGGAGAGGAAAAGATAGAGAGGGGGAGGGAAAGTGAGGGAGGGAAGCAAAGGGAGATGACAGAGATGTCGGTGGTGGCCGTCGAAGGGCCATGGAGGCCCTTGGGTGATCGGAGGAGCAAGAAACTTTAAACAGACCGAATTGAGAGAGAGGGGGGATGGAGGGAGAGGGAGGGAAGGAGAGGGAGATGGCAGAGACATCGGAGGGCTGTAGAGGCCCTCGGATGACCAGAGGAGCAGAGAACTTTGAATGGACCGAATTGAGAGAGGAAAAGGGGGAGAGAGGGGGAGGGAGAGCGAGGGAAGGAGAAAAGGAGGGCGGGAATACCTGTGGAGGCCAGCGGTGGCTACCGGAGAGCCGTAGAGGCCCGAATCCTTTGCCCCACCTTCCGTTCAATAACAAATTTGTGATTTTATTTTTTTCGCTAATAGTGAAGTCATTGGCAACAGGTTTGTTGACTTCATTATGGGTCAGTAAAATAAAAAATGGGTTATTAGGTGAAGTCTGCAATAGTGTTATTCCCTAAGAAATATGAAATAGGGGCTTGGCCTCTTTTTTGATTGGCGACTTTCAGCCTCCAACTTCATTGGCGAGTCTTCGGCAAGCCTCCGAAGGGTCTCTCTCCCTCTCCCCTCTCCTTTCCCCACCTCTCTCTCTCTCTCTCTCCTCCATCTTTTCCTCCTCATTTCCGGCCCTCCAACGGGCATAGAGGCCCTCTGATGGCGTCGGCCAGCCTCCAACAGCCTTCGAGGGGTCTCTCTCCCTCTCCTTTCCTCTCCTCTCCTCTCTTCTCCTCCTCTCCCCATGTCATTCTATCTCTTTTCCTTCTCTCCTCCTTGTTGGCCCTCTAGCAGGTGCAGCGGCCCTCTAGCAGCCTCGACTGCCCTTTAGGGGTTCCCTCTCTCTCTTCGTCTCTTTTCCTCCCCCCTTTCTCTCCTTTCCTCTCTTTCCTTTGGCATTCCAAATTTCATGCCAGAACCATGCTGATAGGTGCTAGTACAATCCGACAAGCCTTGAACCATCTGGTTTGGGTCAATTTGGTGAATCCTACTAAATACCCTATATGTTACTACCATAACTCTTTGACATTTTTCCATGTCTCACCTTGCTCTTGTTTCAGCTTTATGCTATAATTCTAAACTTAGAACTTTTAGCGAAGCAGTGAAGCATTCACATTTGAGAGATGCCATGGTAGCAGAAAAAAATCGGAGCATTGGAAGAGAACAATGTTTGGATTGTCACTTCTCTTCCACCAAAAAAGAAACCCATAGGCTGCAAATGGGTTTACAAAGTCAAATACCATGCCCATGTTTCCATTGGGAGGTGGAAAACTTTTGCACCAATTGCCAAGTTAATCACTGTGAGGTGTCTTTTAGCGGTAGCTGCTAACAAGGGATAGCCATTATATCAACTAGATGTGAACAATGCTTTTTTACATGCCAATCTGCATGTGAAAGTTTACATGACTTTACCTCCAGATTTTTCTAGTAAGGGGGAGAATCATGTTTGCAAACGTTGTAATACTCTTTATGGTTTGAAATAGGCATCATGAAACTGATTTGCAAAGTTTTCAACCACTCTCTTTGAAGCCGGTTTCACAGTCCACAGTTGATTACTTGTTTATGAAGCATTATGGTGCTAGCCACAATTTTATCTTGGTATACATTGATTATATCATCATCACTGGCGGTGAATCCATTATGATTGATCATGCTGTGCCTTTCTTGAACTCTAAATTTCATATCAAAGATTCGGTCATCTTAAGTCTTTCCATGGAATTGAGCTAGCTTAGTCACAAAATGGTATTTTCTTGAGTCAACAAAAATATACTCTGGACATAACTTGATAATGCTAGTTACTTAGGTGTAAAACTTTCTGATTTTCCAATGGAACAGCATTCGAAGCTCAACAATTTGGATGGAACTTTACTTCTGATCGTTCACCCTGCCATAGGCTTATTGGGTGAGTCATTTATCTAATTGTTACATGTCCCAACATTGTCTACTCAGCTAATATCCTTAGCTAATACATGAACTAGCCAAGGAAACCACATATGGATGCTACTTTGCATGTCTTATGCTATTTAAAGGGCACCCTTGGTCGTGGCATTCTACTTTCTTCCAAAGGTCCTGTTCATCTTTCCGCCAATTGGGACTGATTGGGCGAGTTGCCCTACAACTCGATGCTTAACCTTAGGCTATTGCATTTTTGGCTGATAGTTTGGTATCACAGAAAATAAAGAGGCAACATATAGTTTCACAACCCTCTACAAAAGGCTGAATGCTACTCCATGGAGACTACTACATGTGAGCTAACTTGGTTATGTTACTTGTTGAACGATCTGAAAGTTGATTATCATCAATTGTCCACTTTATATTGTGATAATCAAGTGGTTTTACACATTGCTGCGAACCCTATTTTTCACAAAAGAACCAAACACATTGTTAGCATGATTTTAGGGATGGCATATCAACCATAATAATTTCCTTTGTTAAAGTGGTCCCATATAATATTTTTCTTTGTTAGTACGATTCTGTATCATCTTTTATTTGTTAGCGGGATTTTGTATCAGTTATTATTTTTCTTATATGGAGTCTAGACAGTGGTATAAATAATCTCTGAGATATTTTGAATGAAATTGAAACAAAGATAATAAAGTCCCATATTTTCTCTCTCTTTCTTTTTTCCTATCCTTCCGCAAATATTTTAACATGGTATCAGAGTGATCAATCAACCAATATGCGACCATCATCTCTTCCATCTTTGCTATGGCCACCATTGCCGATCTATCGATATCTATTTCCTTGCAAATCCTTTGTTTTTAAATAGAATTGCAGATTTTCTATTTTTTGGTTGATTAAGACTCAAAGATCCTTTGTTTTTAAATGAATCCGCAGTTGTTCTTCACCACCTTTCTCTTTTCTTTGGGTGTTTTCTTGCCTCTGGCTTCTTCATCATTCATTTTGAGGCCTTTTCCTTTTCTTTGGGCATTTTTCTGGCTCTAGCTCCTTCACCACCTAGTTTGAGGCCTTTTCCTTCTTTTTGGGTGTTTTTCTATCTATTGCTCTTTTGCTGCCCAATTTGAGATCTTTTCCTTTTGTTTGGGCGTTTTTCTACCTTTGGCTCCTTGCCGTCCAATTTGAGGCTTTTTTCTTTTCTTTGGGCATTTTTCTGTTTCTAGTTCTACCACCCAATTTGAAATATTTTTCTTCTCTTTGGGCATTTTTCTGCCTTTGGCTCTTTCGCTATCCAATTTGAGATCTTTTCCTTCCCGTTGAATGTTTTCTATCTCTGGCTCCTTCGCCGCCTAGTTTGAGGTCTTTTCCTTCTTTTTGGGCTTTTTTTTGCCTTTGGCTTCTTCACCGTCCGATTTAGGTTTTTTTCCTTCTCTTCTATGATGTTTCTATCTGTGAGGATCATTGGCCTTTGGCTGTTTTCTCTTTGAGCATCAACCTTCTCTTCTGTGGCATTTTTGTCTGTGAGGATCATCGACCATGCAGAGATGTCTTGTATTTAGATTAGCACTGGCCACAGAGATAATAGGGGCCTTTCCAACTTGTTAGGCGGAGCGTAGCCCAATCCGATTTTGATTATATCTCGGTGTATCTAATTTGGTGAGATATGTTGTCTTTGAGGCATGAGTATTTTTTGTGTTTTTCTTTTACCTTGTACTTTGTAATATCCACGATTGAAGATATTGAATATCTCCATCCTTCTCCATCCATGGTTTTTTCCTTGATTTAAGGGTTTTACACATAAATCCTATGTATTTGCATTGATCTTTGTCTCTTCGATTTCTCTTTTATTGACATCTTGCTACAACAAACCATCTGCTGTCTTCTCTTTGCGCGCCGATCTTCTCTTCTGTGGTTTTGTCTATAAGGAAAAAATATTTCTAAACTCAAGTTGGCACCTACAGTACCATCTTGTGTTTTTGGGAGGGGGGGTTATTACCATGATTTTAGCAATCACATATCAACATATAATAATTTTCTTTGTTAAAGTGATCCCATAGTATTTTCATTTGTTAGTATGATTTTGAATCTTTTTTCCTTGTTAGCATGATTTTATATCAGTTGTTATTATTTTTCTTATATGGAGTTTGTACATTGGTATAAATAACCTCTAATATGTATTGAATGAAATTGAAATAGAAATAATAAAGTCCTCTCTCTCTCCTCTGTCTCTCTCTCTCTTCCTCTCTTTCCACAAGTACTTTAACACGCATTGAAATAGATTGCCACTTGGTCTGTGAAAAAAATTCAAGATGGGGTTTTTCAAACAAAGCATGTACCTTCTACTAGTCAACTAGTTAGATGTCTTTACTAAAGATTTGGGTCATGATCAATTTCATTGCCTTGTCAGCAAGTTGGGCATCTCCCTTGGGCCAAACATGAGGGGGAGTGTTAAGAGTAAATCAAGGACATTCAAAAGCACATGGCAAAATCCCTCTACACCAAAGATCCATCCAGATTTATTTTGTACATATTGTAATATTTCCTTTCCTGTATTTTTGATCCTTAGATTCCACAGCTCATTTGTAACTGACCCATGAATCATGAGATCTCATTTGTACACTTGCTGTATATATTCAATTCCGTGTCATAATAGAATTTGAGCCATTTGAACCTTCATGCTATTTTACAGGAATATTTGTTCATTGGTTCCCAATCATTAGTTCTATCTTTTAAACTAGAACAGTTGCTTATATGGTTAGCTGAGGCTGTGAATTGTAGGCTAAGGATGGCTTTGACAATCTGCCAATGCTCTGTGTGGCCTACTGGAAATCAGATCATGTTGCAGTAGACAAAGGATGTGAAGTCCAACCAAACATTTATTTACTCTCACCAAAAAGAATATTATATTATTCTAACACTCTCTTTGCACATCTTATCTATACCTTGCCACATTTCCAGATTCTTATGACGTATCAATACAGTCAATAGCTGTTCTTTTCGCTCTTCAGCATTGTTCATTCTTTGATTTGTTTAATAGCTGTTTTGAGCTATAGGTCTTCCAAAAAGCTTTTAGTTGTTTCATTTGTACTATTACATCAAGTTCAATAAACATCTCTTTCGACTGGTTTTAAATATTAGTTCCCTTGTTTCAGTAGGAATGAAAAAAATTTGTGCAATCATAGTTAACTCACACACTTCTGCAGATATTGCAGACTTTTTTTGTTTTTTCACTAGAACATTCTATAAATTGGTTTCCTATAATAACCATTCTGTATCCTTATTATACTGAGAAGTCCGGATGCAAAATTAAAGATGAAAAAGTTTAACTATTGCTTGGCATGATGACATGATTCTTGAGGCATTAATGCGTGAATCTGGTAATCTTTTCTTACCATTCAACTGTTATCTGCAATCTGGATCTGCTGAAACCATTGAATGTCTAAACAGAACTATCTTGGTTGTTTGGAACTTATTGCATCTCATCTGACACTGTGATCTTGCATGTTTTTATGTCAAACAATGACTCATGGTCCCTTTATCCATAATGTATGAAGAAAAGAGGCGGCTTTTGAATGTTAGGAATATTCTGAGAATGTTCCATACTCTGATTTTTGTTCACAAAATACCCCGTATCTCTGTATTAATGTCTGTGTTTGACTATTGAAGACTACCTACCATTGTCTTTTTATTCTTAGTGGTTTATCTGGGGAATTGGCTATTTTGATTGCTCTCTCTCTCTCTCTCTCACACACACACACAGAGACACGCACATGCACACACACACAGAGACACGCACATGCACACACACAGACACAATCAGTCAGACACAATCAATCAGTTGGGAGTTGGATCTATAGGATAATACACCAACTGTATCCATTTTTGTGTGAAAAAAGAGCCATAGAATGCTGAAATTTCTCAGTTTTATCCAATATTTCCTAAACAATCTCATCTAAATGCACAAATCTTTGTCTCATATATCTGTCTAAGAAACTCCATTTGTGTCTCCTCCCTCCAAATCTGGCAGTATCTAGACTTTCTAAATTTCGAAAGGTGGTCACGTATCTTCTTGCCTTTACTGATGTATGTAATGAATCAAAAAAATTCTCCTCTTGCCTTGCTGTAAAGTTATTAGTATGGTAAAAGTTTGTCTCATCAAATTTGTTTAATAATATTTCTTATATATCTCTCCCTTAGAAACATATTCTCTGCCACTTGCAAGAACCTGTAGCTGACACAAGATTATGATTAATCAATAGTTAGTTAAATTTATTAATAGCATTAAATGTTGATATAATGTTATATAATTGCATTTCTTTTATATGGATCTTTTAGCATCGTTTACATAAGCAATAGATCAATAAAATAATGAATAGTATTTATCTCTTCCGTGAGCCCCTAGTATTTATATAGTTTAATGCAAATTTTCTGTTATGTGCCTAGAGTGCTTTGTCTTATGCATTGTCTTCTTTATCTGACTTATTTAGCTTGGAATCCAGGTCATTTGTGAATAACGTGTGGTATATTAAAATACTTCCACCAGAGGATGTTCTGAAATTGGGAAAGCAGGGAGTTGAGTCCGTCGGTTAATCCTCTTGAAGCTGAAGGGATAAAAACTGGTAATATAGGCACGGATATACATGAATTTCTCGTGGTTTGTGTTTAAGTGTCATTAGGACCACTGTTACTCAAATATACTTTTTCTTATTTTTCTTAAAGAAGTTCATATTGTAGTTATGCTGCAATAATAGAACCTTTATTTTAGTGAACTTGATGCTCTTTGATAGCTTCCATGCAGATTATGATAATATGTTTAGTACAGTCTGCAAATTGAGACTTACCTCAATGCCATTGATGACTTGTTGGAGCACATTTAAATCAAATATTTGTTGCAAACATCTCTAAAAGAAAAGGAATTCAAGACTTACTCATTTCCATATTCTTCCATATATCTGAAAATTGAATCTTAGTAGTTCGATAGCATTAAATGTTCTCATATTTATTACCGCAATTGTGTTAATCATATATTTCTAACAACATGCCATGAATTTTCCAGGTACAGATACGTATTGAATGGTCTTTCCATAAGAGCCCTATTCATTGTACATAACACTTTCACCTGGTCCTTTATATGGCGTGGATATAGGTTCCATCCACTGACACATAAAATACTACGTCATCCTACAAACTTTGGGAAACAAAAGTTTTAAAAGCACTCAGGGTTGTATTTTACAATTTATATGACACTGTTTAGTGACTTAACATTTTTCTATCCAAGAGCAATCAAGAAAAATTTAAACTATGTATCATGGTTATATGCATGAATATACATTTATTGTAAAGAAAATATAGATGAAAAAAATTCCTTTTACAAAAAAAAAATATATTATTGGAGAATTTGCGGTTACCTTCCTAGTTGAAGTAGCAAAATTACAGGACATCTTAAAGCACAAACTGTTGACTCTGAATTACTTTGAAGTCTCGATTATGTTTTTCACCATATGGAGGGACTCGGTTATAGTTGATTATGGCCATTGTTCCTAAGAAAGGATTTGATCCCATATGCATGTGTAAAACGATTTATTTTGATTGTTCCGTCTACTCTGAAACAATAGGACAAAACTCCCAATCGGTAGAGCTGACATTGTAAGGAAGATGAATTTTCAATGAAATCCTAAATTAGAATAGAACTTGGTGGAAGAAACAAAGCACGACCTTTCTATATCTGGGAGTGTTGATGCTAGCTTGAAAGGTAGCATGGGAACAACTTTGCACATGTTTGTTGCTAATGAATTAATGGGCAATTTATTTTCAAGCTGAAACTGCTAAAGGGCACAGGATAACAAATAAAACTGCTAAAGGGCACAGGATAACAGAATAAATTTGGACATATTAAAGCTGTGTGTAGTGAAATATTATGTCATTTTCAAGAAAATAAAAATATGCCGAGGATTTTTTTAAGAACAGGAGAGTTGTTTTACAATGGGAATTGTTGCATATCAGTAAAGAGTAATAGATCATGCCATGATTCACTTTGGCGCAGACTAATATAGATACTCGTATGAAACAACCTTTAATGCAAGTAATAGGGGAAAAAAGGAAATGCCACATGTAAGAAGGGGAATATAAAGGAAGAATAAGAAAGAAACAGAATGGAGAGTTTGGAGATAATCAGTCACAATTTAGTTTTATTAGCTAACTCTTAATAGAGGTTGAGGCCACTTATTGCATCATAATGATTAAGATTCCCTAGGTGGACGTTTGACTTGCTTGGTTATGTAAGTGCAGCTTAACAGTTATGACAACTATTCTAAAGAATAGCCTAGGTGTCACAACTCAAACCCTGTATCTGCCAACTACGAGTAAGGGTGGATGTATTATCCTGAACCTTCTGGTTCGGGGTGTACCAAGCTGTACTGGGGGCAGACCAGCATAGTTCAGCCCTTCCGTTTGAGAAATTGGTGAGGGAGCAAAGACAGCAAGACAGGGAGGGAGGGAGAGAGGGGGAGAGAGAAGGAGAAGGCGGCGGAGAGAGAAAGGCAAAGGGAGGGAGAGAAGACAGGGATTTCAAGGCCCTGTCCTCTGTAGTGTAGTAATACGGGCAGCGCCCTTGTTTCAAACCCTCTTTTGAAGTTGCAGGCTTAGTATATACCTCAATAATGTTTTAGATCTTGTAGCACCCTGTCAATAGATTTCTCACTCTGAAATATAAAAATACATAGGTAAGCTGAACAACCCAGTAAGCAGCCAAACATAGTGGTAATGTAAAATTAAGGAAAATAGAATGATTAAGGGTCATGGAACTCTTGGAACAACTTAATAACTATAAGCAGCCAACCCTCCCTTTGGTCAAGGGTTCATGGATCCACAGAGCTCAGTAGCTAAGGTTTCACTTGGACCAATTATTCTGCCTACTAGTCAAGGGTTCATCGATGCACCAACTTTATACTTGTTGGCTACAGTAGACTGGAACCAACAATACCTATTGGTTAGGGTTCACTCACCCAATTGAGGTTTCATTTCAAATCCATAAAACATGAGATTTTTCACTTGTAAGTAGTATGACGGTTAATAACAAGAAGCAGTTTTTTGAATAAGTTACAGAAATCTCAATTCATATAGCTTAACTCCGACAATTTGATGTAAAATTTTTGTATGAAAATACAAATTTTAAAAAGTTCTCATGGATTAAAGTTAGTGGGAAGACATCACAAAATTAAGAAAACTATGGTTAATTATCTATGACAAAAATATGTAGCATATAGTTTTCATATTACCAATAAAATTGATGAATTAGGGTTTTGTTGTGGTCAGGGGACTCCGAGACTCATACGGATGGAGGGATCATCCCAGCAAGATGTATTGTCCGTTTTGGCCGCATGTATACCATAGCTTATAGGCTTGCAGCTCTTGGGCCGTAGTTGGTATGCTTGCGGTTGCCGTAGCTCATAGGCTTGCGGTCTTTGGACCGTAGCTGATATGCTTGCGGCTCTCGGACCTCACAGTCTTGTCCTTGAGCTTTGGCCCAAAAGGTGCCTCTTGAGGGTGGAGTATGCTCCTCATATAAGGTAGAGTATCCCTAACTCACAACCGATGTGGGACTAAATCCCCCTACAATAGTAGCCCCCTCAGTCAGGGGACTGTCTTATTGGAGGGGTCCTTCCTCTAGCACCAATCTGTTGCTGTAAGGCTCCGGAGGCGAGGTCGGTAATGAATCGAGCTGGAGAGTTAAGGTTGAGCCGATCTGAACCGCGAGTAAAACCTGCAAAAGAAGTTTCAAAACCATGGAGTGCCCTCTGGTTTAGGATCCTTTGATGCTTAAGTCTACTGGGGCCTTAAGAACAGATGGTGGAAATGGAAAAGTAGAAAGCAAGAAATGAGAGTTTGAGAGTAGAGAGAAGTGGAGATAACTCTGGTTCCTTAGTGAAAAATTTAGCAGTTTTATCTTTGTGAATTTAGACTTCTCGGAGAGCACCTTGTCTTCCTTTATATAGAGGGAGCTAAAACTGTCAAAATGGGCTGGACCGGTCTTAGCGCCCACGTGGGCTATGATTATGCGGGCCAGGTCGGGCTTGGCCCACTTGTTAAAAGGGGCCGTAAAAATCCAGCCCGACCCTAGCCCATGTGGGCTGTGGGTTAGGGTCGGGCTAGCCCACATCTCCCGGCCACCCGCCGTCCCAGCTCGCTCAGGTGCACTATGGACACCACCACGTTGAAGTACCCGTCCGCGAAGGGTAGCTGCCACGCATCCCCCTCCGGCACGTGACGTGCTCCTGGACCCCTTCTGCCTGAGCTCACGGGAGCGCCGCCATCGCCGTCTCCCTCCATTGGTCTAGCCCCACCACATGGCCCCTGCTCCCCTCGATTTGCATTGCCACCGCATTCAGTAGCATCCCGCGGTCGCACCCCCATCGAGCACTGTCCGCACCGTCCACTGTCCGCACCGTCGACCAGTCAGGGACGGCAGCCACCATCCGTTGCGCCATCTCCCAGTGGAGGGAGAGCGAGTAGAGGACCTCGGCAGCGGCATAGAGGAGGCAAAGGGCGGAGAGGGTGGCAATGGAGCCGGTGAATCCGATTGCAAAGCGAAGGGTGGGGAGGGGGCGGCGGGGGCGAGTGTGTTGGGGTTTCATGGTTTCATGCATGCAAAAACTTTAAAACATGTAGTGAAAATTAAAAATTCAGATTAAATCTAATTTAATCTATGCATGTATAAGATCAAATCTTAAAATCATAAAATAAGATCTACATATGTGAGATAGGATTCAGATATAGAAATCAAATAGAGAAAAATAAATAGAGAAGATCTAATCTTCATACCTTGGTGCGGGTCAATCTACACTACGAACTAATGATCGTAGATGTCTTCCGAAGGTCCTTTGAAACCGCACAAGTGTCCGACCTCTACGGGTATCCACACGAGGCTCGATCTGATCATAAGCTTCTTGATCACATCGGAGTGTTAACTCCTTTACAGAGATCATGTTTTGACGGTTGAAAACTCTTCGCTTCTCTTAAGACTCTCTTAGAGAAGAAGAGAATAGGAGGATGATCTCTACGCCAGAGATCATGAGAACACTTTTCTTTCTTCCTAAAACCCATACACATGATCTCTATGCTAGAGATCTAGAAAATTCATATCCAACTCTTGGACAAAAGGGAGAAAAAAATTCCATGTCCAAACTTGGACAAAAGAGAGAGAAGGTCCTAACAACCAACTTTTGGTTGTTAGTAAGAAAGAAGAGATAGGAGCAACCAAACCTCACGCCATGAACCTTCATCCGCGCCCTTCTCCTCTTTAATATTTTTCACGCACGGCCCTTGTATTTGGGCATCCAAGATGTGATCACATTAGGTTGGTTGCCGCCTCATATAATCCCATGGTTTAAATAGGAATTGATAAGGGTTTTAGGTAAAGAGATAAGAGTCCAACTATCCTAGGACTCTTGATTTATGCCGCCCACTCTTTCTTCCTTTTGCGCCAAGATATCCCACGAAAAAGAGAGATTAGCGTGAACTCTTCCATGCTAAAAGCATCTCGGTCATGGAGAATAAATAGGCGCCAAATATAAGTGGGCGTGGGGCTAGGTTGGTGCATGAGAGGAGAGTCCAAACCACTTGGGACTCCTCTTTAGGTGGTTGATTTAAAACAAATAAAATTTTAATCAATCCTAATTGTATTAGGACTTGATTAGACCCAAATAGATTGAAATCCTAATCTGATTAGGAGTCCAAACTATTTAGATTAAAACCTAATCCAATTAGAAATTAGATGTCACTTAATTAGAGAAGGATTCCTAGTCCAAATAGGAACCCAAAAACCTCTTAGTTAGATCCTAATCTAATTAAAAATTAGGTCCAATCCAAATCTTAATCAAATAAGAAATTATTCTTCTATGCAATTTGGTTATCTCATAACCCAATTAGGCTTGATCAAATCAAACCCATGTCAAGTCAAATTGAATCTAATTCAATTAGACTTGATGCAAGCCCCATTGCTCAATCAAATTGAGCCAATTAGCAATTCAATTGCTAATTAATATTTCTATAACTCACTAACTCTTTAGCGAGTTACTTAATTGTAACTTTTGCATTGCATTAATCATCAATCAAATTGATAATTAAATCCTATCACAATTCATAATCACAGTTCAACCATCTGATCAGTCAAAAGTCATTGTGTGTGATCCCATAGGTTCTATTTTGTCTGGTAGTGAGATATATTGTGATCCCTATCACAATATCATTAAAACTCTTTTCAATGGGTTGGAACCATTTCAATTCTGTCCATCAAAAATCATCGATCATTGAGATAATGCTCGTCTCATAATCCATTAGTGACACCTAGCAGTATGTAGTGGCAATCCAACAGAATAAAAGATGATGAACCTCTAGGTGTAGTTATCATATGATAGTCCCTCTATCGTGAGTCCCGACCAGATGGTAGGTCATGGATAAATTGTCAAACCTCATCATCGGTCATATGATAGATTCAATTTGCTCGAATCCATGTGTGATTCTCATGGAAATTTTTTTCTATCAATCACACTGTTATGGCTATAGACTTAAAGACTCAGTTTCTTAAATCCCATAGGATTATTCTCTTTTGTTAGGGTCGATAGATTCTATCTAGGTGCGCACCTTACCCTATAGTGGACCAACTGTCGCCAACATCCACTACAAGGACTCATTGAGTCAATGTTTATGTGTAGTCAAACTCCAGCAGCCTCACTGTGAGCACCTGTAGCATCACAGGTCAAAGGATCAGTCACACTACTGCAGCATCGAGAAAGTCACTGACGAATGAGCAGACATCCATATGACTTCTCATGTTGGTCATGCTCAGTGCTAGTTGTTCTCTAACAACCACCTGCACTCACTCCAGTGTCACTACATCCAGACTTGAGACTCATCTGTCTGAAGGAAGCGATTCATGCGCTGGTCTATCTGGATCAATCACCATCCCCATGATGATCCTATGACTAGGAGCAATTTAGAAATTAATCATCAATGACACATCTCAAATTCTTAACTCTGAGAATATATGTCATCTTGTTAATCCTTTGGATGATACATGGACATATAAAATATGAATGGTAATATAAGTGCCCATTAAGTACAAAATCATATCCTCGTAATATGATATATATCAGTGAAGATTGGCTTTTAGGGCATTCATCCAACAATCTCTCACTTGCACTAAGGCTAATCTGCCATATACCAAGCCCCATCTTCTCAAGACAGGCTTTAGTCTTCGGCTAGCTAAGTAACTTACCAGTGAGTTAACTATATCTCATGTAGAGTTTGCTCTCTGCACCTCTATGTATTTCTACTTGAGGTAGTCGCGTATTCTATTGCTCTATGTGCTTGGATATCTGGTGAGACCTAGACTTCTTAGCAAGGGCTATAGTGTCATTGTCTTTGCAGTAGTGTCATGGCATTTGATGGCATGACATCCAGTTCTGCAACTAATATTAGAATCAAAATGCATCTTACGCATTTATAATGTACTCAGTTTCCATCAATCGATTGCTTGGAACCCTTCTAAGATACTGAATCATGATTACACAGGAGCACACCCATGATGTAGACATTCAACCATTAACATCAGACAAAATCTGAATTGGTGTATCCTCCCACTCCTAGCTTTGATCATTCTCAAAAAATTAAAAACAAATCTTTAATTCTTCTCAAGTACTTAAGAATTTTTTATAGCAATCCAGCGCTCCTAATCTGGATGCGACTGATATCTACTTGTGACATTCACAGTATTGTTTATATCAGTTCAAGTACATTATATGGCATACATTTATGCCTAAGAGGGTAGCAGATCTCTCTCCGAGATTTTTATGCTGAACCCTTTCAGCATATATTCTCTGTACTTTATTTGTGAAAACATAAGCATCCAATTGCATCTATCTTTATAGATCTCTATATTCTTAGAACATAGGACGCTTGCTTTAGGTTTTTTATGGAGAATTCAATATATAATCATATTTTAACTGATGTCAGTATTGGAAACTCCCACTGACCCTTTTGGAAATACATAATTCTTCATTTCTGATCAAACAATTTGATCAAATCATCGAAATGAATGTTCCAGCTCCAAGATCATTACAGACTGTGATCTCCTATCACGAGAAGTGAAATCCATAAGCTATTCCATACAGAAATCTTCAAAAAATATCCAATCAGGAAAGCTATTTCACATCCCTTTCTTGGAGTCGATGTTTGACATCGCCTCGTTATAGGTTTTGGGATCATCTCTATATTTTCTCTCTCATGAAAAATGATTTTTCTCTACATCCTCTGTTAAGCATACCCAAGTACCTTTCGAGAGGATGGGATATCCTACTATATGTATGAGGTGGAGGAGGAAATACGTATACTGGCTCATCATGAATAGGTTCTTTAGGTCTTTTGGCTCGTCGCTCTTCAGAGATACTCTCTTCGAGCTTAACTTTCCTCCTATCTTGGATAAACAATTTTCAAGAAGATAGCATGAAGGGTCACAATCACATTGTGATCTTTTCAGAAGAAAAGTAGTATCTCAAACTCTTTTAAGGTATTCTTTGAAATGAGCTTTATAGATCTATCCTCTAACATGTCCGTCTACTGTCCTTGACATAGGCTGGACATTCTTAGATCTTGAAATAATCAAGATTCAGTTCTCACTATGTCATATCTCATACGGTATGGTAGGAACAGATTTAGAGAGAACCCAATTTCATAGAAATAAAGCATGTCCCTAAAGAAACAAAATTAAATCAGTGAAGTCCATCATGGATCGGATCATATCTCATACAGTCCCATGACTCTTCTTAATTATCTCGTTGAGCTGGGATGTACTAAGAGGGGTCCAATATGAATCTATGTTATTTTATGAGATAATTGAAAAATTTTTTTTGGTATTGCATCCTCGATCTGATCGAAGTTATTTTAAGAATTTTTCGATTTGCTTCTTTACTTTACATCTGAATTCTTTGAACTTTTCAAAATTTTAGATTTGTATCTCATATATTAACCGATACCATGACTGATCATTGGTAAAGGTAATGAAATAGAGACAATCTCTTTGTTAGCACATCAAATTGGCTACACACATTAAATATGTACTAGGATAAGTATTTCAGTGGTTCTTTTCTTCTTGTCCCACAAGAGTAGTTTGGTCATTTTTTCTCAAAGAGATGATGCACAAACTAGATATGACTCAACAATCAATGAGCCGAAAAGTCTATATTTCTCCAGTTTGTTAATCATTTCTTCTCCTATACGATCTAGCCCAAGATTTCACATATACTTGAGGTTTATCTCAACTTTGGATCTCTCAGATCTAATGGCATGCACTGCTTGCTCAATTAAGTTCACAGATGCATCACCATGCAAATGATAGAGACTATCTCTAAGAACTAAATCCAAACGATAATCACAAAGGATAGATGCCTATGCCCACAGTAGCAACTCTTGTCCTATTGCCAATTTTAAGGATTACTTCCTTAGCTCTCTATCTTCTTATAGACTCTATGCTAAAGTGCATAAGAAGCACTAGAGTTTAAAACTCAACTGGAAGAAGAGAATTATAAGGATAGTATTGAGCAATTTCGACAAGTCTACTCAAGGTGTGTCCTTGTTTCTTTAGGCTCTCCAGGTATATACCTCTAAACTTTTTAAGGTTCTTTAGTTACCAACATTTTGACCAATTCAGATAAAATACCAAGAAGGTCATTCATATGGTAGTTTACCATAAACTACCCATATAAACCAAAAAGAGATTGCAAGATCAAATCCACAAGTAATTCTTTATGCATGGTCATGTCGAGCCTTTTAAGCTCCATAATGTCTTTGATCAATGTCAAATAGTGATCATAGACTGACTGCCCATCGTGTATCTCATGCACTGTGCGACTCTGGTCACCTCACAACACTTGTAGATGAATCAATATGTTGTTGGTAGTGTACATGTGTTCATGCATATATTGTACTTACCTTTATTGTCATTGTCCATCCACTTATCAAGTATAGCTCGTTGACTTTGGGTTGGACAGGCTGTTAACATTAGAATAATCTGGCAGAGAACATTGCTTAATTTTTCAAAAATTAAAAATGATTCTTAGGTTTGTGAGCCAGTCTATGTAATTGATTTCGGTTAAACAGTTGATATCCAAGATTCGAGCTAGAGGGTTGGAAGCTGATACAATAAACAGCAGAGAGTAAAGATTCTAGTTAGATGTTTGTACTCATTTTATAATTTGCTTTAGAGATTTTTAGATGAAAAAAGACTTCCACTATTTTATCAGATCTCACTCTTCGGATGAAAAAACGAAAATTCTAATACGACAACTAAATTTCTAGTAGGTGCTGTGGTCTCACCAAAACCGTGCACCTCACCTAGCAGTTATTGATAACACGCACACCGATGCATGGATAATTCTATCTAGATGCTTTTCTAAGCATGTTGTAGCGACTTGGTCTTTAAGTCATGTGGGCTCACCTAACAGTTATTGCCCACACTCCTTAGTTAAGTCAGACTCACTGTTCATAAGTAGGTGCAAAGCCGTCATTGGGTCTCTCACCTAATAGTTATTGGGCCCAATCTCATTTTTATTCTGGAGCAACTTTTTGCTAATAGTGTTGCGTGTTTCCGATACAATTAAACCACTGTGATCAGTCGTGAACAATCAACGCCGGTAGCACGTCCGTACATCTACAACGGTGGAAGACCATAGGACTTAATATTTATGAAGAGATTTGGGTTTAGGTCTTATCTAATCAGTCATCACACGACTGATCTAATTGGCATGGGTTAAACTAAACTGCCAAGCAACCATATTTGAGATTCAATCTTTTAAATTGGCCAGGTAAGTAGAGATTGATGGGGATCCCTCCGTTGCTTTTCTTAGACAAATAAATTGGTCAGATCAGCGAACGGAACTAATTAATTAACCATCTTTCAGTTACTTGCCTTAGACATCAATTGATTAATTGATCCGAATAGATTAGTTTAGGTGAATCAAATTTGAGCCGTAGAATCGAATTAGGTCCTTAGGTTAATCGATTCTACATATGGGTGTCAATCGATTCGATCAACAATAATTGTATGATCTTAAGCTCTATTGATCTAATCCTAATCAACATTTGACTCGATTTGATCAACTGCTAAATCGATTGACCCATAATGGTCAAATAAGAAATTCTAGATATAATTCAATTATATGACCTAATTTGATCTACTCATGACCAATCCCTCATGCACAAACATTAATTTCAGATCTTAAATCTAAATTTTCAGATCTAAATTCTTTGCATGAAAAGTATATTTTGATCTCGAAATAATTTTTCAGATCATACTTACAATCATATATCATATATATGAATAAAGTTTAAATCATAGAAATTGATTTCAGCCCTAAACATGCTTTCATTATCATATATATGAATCAAAATTGATCTCGAAATTTTTTTCAGATCTAAACAATAAAATATATATCATATATATGATGAAAAATTAGATCTAAAATTCTGTTTAATTAGAAATTTTAATATCGTTCTAGGACAACTATACAGCATAACAAGTTATGCCAGGACAACCTTATGTCAGAACGACATCAAAAATTTTTAGATCTGAAATTTTTCTCTACAGATTTTAGATCTAAATTATAATCTCATGCATATGACGTGGCTCTGATACCACTGTTAGGGTTTCATGATTTCATGCATGCAAAAACTTTAAAACAAGTACACAGCAGAAATTAAAAATTCAGATTAAATCTAATTTAATCTAAGCATGCATAAGATTAAATCTTAAAACTATAAAATAAGATCTATATATGTGAGATAGAATTCAGATACAGAAATCAAATAGAAAAAAATAAATAAAGAAGATCTAATCTTCATACCTTGGCGTGGTCGATCTACACCGTGAACTGATGATTATGGATGTCTTTCGAAGGTCCCTTGAAACCGCACGTGTTCGGCCTCTATGGATATCCACACGAGGTTTCGATCTGATCAGAAGCTTCTTGATCTCATCGAGGTGCTAGCTCTCTTGCAGAGATTGCGTCTTGACGGTTGAAAACTCTTTGTTTCTCTCAAGATTCTCTTAGAGAAGAAGAAGGGAATAGGAGGATGATGATCTCTCGCTAGAGATCATGAGAAGAATACTTTCTTCTCTTTCTTCCTAAAATCCATACATATGATCTCTATGCTAGAGATCTAGAAAATTCATATCCAACTCTTGGACAAAAGGGAGAGAAAAATTTCATGTCCAAACTTGGACAAAAGAGAGAGAAGGCCCTAACAACCAACCTTTGGTTGGTAAGAAAGAAGAGATAGGAGCAATCAAACCTCACGCCATGAACCTTCATCCGCACCCTTCTCCTCTCTAATATTTTTCACACACGTCCCTTGTATTTGGGCGTCCAAGATCTGATCACATCAGGTTGGTTGCCGCCTCATATAATCCCATGGTTTAAATAGGAATTGATAAGGGTTTTAGGTAAAGAGATAAGAGTCCAACTATCCTAGGACTCTTGATTTATGCCGCTTACCCTTTCTTCCTTTTGCGCCAAGATATCCCACGAAAAAGAGAGATTAGCATGAACTCTTCCATGCTAAAAACATCTCGGTCATGGAGAATAAATAGGTGCCAAATATAAGTGGGCGTGGGGCTAGGTTGGTGCATGAGAGGAGATGGAGTCCAAACCACTAGGGACTCCTTTTTAGGTGGCTGATTTAAAACAAATAAAACTCTAATCAATCCTAATCATATTAGGACTTGATTAGACCCAAATAGATTGAAATCCTAATTTGATTGAGAGTCCAAACTATTTAGATTAAAATCTAATCCAATTAGAAATTAGATGTCACCTAATTAGAGGAGGATTCCTAGTCCAAATAGGAACCCAAAAATTTCTTAGTTAGATTCTAGTCTAATTAAGAATTAGGTCCAATCCAAATCCTAATCAAATAAAGAATTATTCTCTCATGCATTTTGATTATCTCATAACCCAATTAGGCTTGATCAAATCAAACTTATGTCAAGTCAAATTGAATCTAATTCAATTAGATTTGATGCAAGCCCCATTGCTTAATCAAATTGAGTCAATTAGTAATCCAATTGCTAATTAATCCTCCTATAACTCACTAACTTTTTAGCGAGTTACTTAATTACAATTTTTGTATTGCATTAATCATCAATCAAATTGATGATTAAATCCTATCACGATTCATAATCTCAATTCAACCATCTGATTAGTCAAAAGTCTCTGTGTGTGATCCTATAGATTCTATTCTGTCTGGTAGTGAGATATATTGTGATTTCTATCACAATATCATTAAAACTCTTTTTAATGGGTTGGAACCATTCCAACTGTGCCCATCAAAGATCATCGATCATCGAGATGATGCTCATGGGTCTCACAATCCACCAGTGACACCTAGCAGTATGTAGTGGCAACCCAGCAGAATAAAAAGTGATGAACCTCTAGGTACAGTTAATGTATGATACAGTCCCTCTATCGTGAGTTTCGATCAGATAGCAGGTCATAGATAAATCGTCAAATCTCATCATCGATCATACGATAGATTCAATTAGCTCGAGCCCATGTGTGATTCTCATGAAAAAATTTTTCATTAATCACATTGCTCTGGTCATAGACTTAAGGACTCAGCTTCTTAAATTCTATAGGACTACCTTTTGCTAGGATCGATAGATTCTATCTAGGTGCGCACCCTACTATAGTGGACCAACTGTCGCCAACATCTACTGTAAGGACTTATTGAGTTAATGTTTGTGTAGTCAAACTCCAGCACCTCACTGCGAGCAGCTGTAGCACTGCAGGTCAAAGGACCAGTCACACTACTGCAGCATCCAGAAAGTCACTAACGAGTGAGCAGATATCCATGTGACTTCTCGTGTTGGTCACGCTCAGTGCTCGTTGTTCTCTAACAACCACCTGCATTCTCGCTCCAGTGTCACTACACCGCAGACTCGAGACTCATCTGTCCAAGAAAGCGATTCGTGTACTGGTCTATCTGGATCAATCACTATCTCCATGATGATTTATAACCAAGAGCAATTTAGGAATTAATCATTAGTGACACATGTCTTAAATTTTCAACTCTTTGAGAATGTGTCATCATCTTGTTAATCCCTTGGATGATACATGGACACATAAAACATGAATGATAATATAAGTGCCCATTAAGTACAAAATCATGTTTTAGTAATATGATATGCATCAGTCAAGATTGGCTTTTAGGGCATACATCCAACAGAGGGCATTGAGGAAGGTCAGGGAGTGGGGGAAGTAGAGGGAGAGGCCGACAAAGAGGGCGGCATGGAGGACTTGGAGGGCCATCGTCTGCCACTCGTTCGTCCCGTCGATCGCGTAGAGTTGCACCCAATCCTTGCGCCCAACCACCGCTTTCCCAATCTATATTGCACCCAGTAGCCAGTAACCTTACATACCCAGTAACCCAGTAGCCGAAAGAAGCTGAGAAGGTGTGGGCCAGCCCACGGGCTGTCCCAGCCCTAACTCGGTTCAGCCCATGGGCTACAGGGGTCGGGCCAAAAAATCCCTTTTCATAAATGGGTCAAAATTTTTCAGCCCGATCCGGTCCCTTTTTAAGGCCAAATGGGCTGGCCTATGGGCTCTGGTCCATTTTGACAGCTCTAGAGGGGCTCGCTTAGGTCTTAAGAAAAGTTTGTTGGGTCGTTTAGAGATCTGTTAGGCCGTTAGGGGTCTGTTAGGCCGTTAAGTTATAACATAATAGCCAGCTGTGCAGAGATCGTGGGGCGGCTGTCCACGTGGTAATGAGCTGAAATACGGCTAGAAGATAGTTGCTGTTGAGCTGGATGACAGCTGTCGGATAATCGTTTATACTTCTAATGGTATATCGATAACAGACCGATGTGGAATAGCTGATATCGTTGATTATTTGATCTGGGTGTCATGTCTTTTGGTGTTAATAATCATGTCGGATGATAATCGAAGCAAGGTTTCACAGATCGGACATAAACTGAGATGAGCATCCCACTTACTAGCAGTTCTGGATTAAGCCGACTTAACAAATAGTGCTGAAGATGCAGGTCAGTTGCAAGCTGATGTAACCTGAGAGCACTGTTAACTCATGTAATAATCTGCTGCCACGTGTCGAGATGATTTATAAAGATAGGATGTTGACCATTCAGGGATACTTACTAGGCAAAGTTCTTTTCCAAAGCTTCGCACTACACTCTCCTCTCTTGTCGTAATTGGCTGCTAATTTCTCTAAAGGTTACTATAATTTACTAATGTTGCAAAAATGGTAGAAGGACGGCTGCCCTATCCTATGTACAGTGTGCCTCTGCAAGCGTGAGGTGTCCAGCCACCATAGAAATAGTAACTAGGTTTAACAATCCAGGACCTCACCGAGATAGTTTAGCCTAAAGTTGTTATTTGGGGTTCCTCGCCCCTGTTCAAGTACCCAAGATCTTCTTAATGCATAGCTAATATGAAACTAAACACAACCCGTGAGGATCTTGATACCCCCTCCCCCCCCTCGGGGTTTAATTCACAATGTTCTGATTAGGTACAGGTTATAATCATACACACATCACAAACTCCAAAATTAGCTCATGGTTATCACCAAAAAGGCACATCCTATAGTGTCTCTTAGTTCACCTGGGTAGCGGTTGAGGTTGGCTCTAATATCGTTTGAAACCCCAGAGGACCTCATCCAGAAAGGTTAGCCAAAAATTATCATTTGGGATTCTTCTCCCATTTAAGTATCCAACATTTTTCCAAAGCATAGGGGATGTGGGATTAAACGCACATCTGCATAGGTCCTGACACTAAGCCTAAGGTTTCTGATTTAATAATCCTAGGAATGAGGCATACGAGCATTAGGTGGCAACAAGGATGAGGTTGCTAGAAAGCATGAGGTGATAGCTTACTCTTAAATATTTGGAGATTGGTTCTTGAACTTTTCTAAACTATACTTAGGAGCTTATTAATACTACTACTTTATTCCTTAATGTCCCTTCGATATTCCCAAGTAAACCTCACATCAAAGGTCTTTACTTAATGAATCACATGCAAACACATTGCAAATACCTGCATCCACCTAATGTAAAAAATTAGTTATAGATAAGATGTTGCATGGTTGAGGGTATTAGGCATGGTATGCCGAACCGAACTAGCATGGGACTGGCAAGATTTGGTATATTTTTTTTGAGAAAACCCAAGAATTGCTCAAAACTAGGCAGATGAGAGCGGAACCAGTGCGAAGCACGTGGTTTGCACCGGTTTGAACCGGTTCGGCCCCTACTCCCCTTAGTTCGATGATAGAGAGGCCTGAGAAGGTTTCTCATCTTTCTTAGGCCTTTCTTTTCTTTCTTCCTCAAAATGCCCTCCCCATTTCACTAGAAACTCTGGGATATCAATGATTAAAGAAAGATGTAGCCTAAAGCAAGATAAGGTGGCTCTCCCCCACCTCATTTCCTTTTTTTTTTCAACATCTAAAAATACCAAGAAAATAGAAAAATAAGGGGAGGTTATACCAAAATTTTGATTTTGGCATATTTCATGATATGTTGCAAATCTATGAATCTGAGCTTACATTAATTTTTTGGAACTTTATATTTAAAAATTATTTTATAATTTGAAAATTATAAAAAAGTGTAATTATTACAAAAAATAAAAAATTAGTACTACATATTAGATAATTTAGAAATATTTTTTGAAGTAGATAACATTTTTTTTGAATTTATAATATGTAAACTTTTAATTGAAAAATTATTAAAAAAATTATAGAGTCCAAAAAAATAAAAAATGAGAATTATGTATTACATAATTCACAAATATTTTCTAAAGTAGAATTTTTTTCATGATAATGAACTTTATTATTTTTAAATAATTAATAAACTGACATATATATTAAATCTACAGGAATGAATCCATCGAGGAAAAAAGACCAACATATTATTGGTCAAGACCATGTGCAAATGCTTTCGGCACCATTGGAGGTGAAATTGGTGCAACATATAGTTCTAGGGAGGGGTAACCAGCTTGAAGCAGCATCTGGCTGGTGGCTATATCAACATATCCATATGCCAAAAATACTTTTAGGCAAGGTTCCCTGTACCGATACCGAACGGTGTACTGGTGCCGGACCGGTATGGTACCGGTACTGTACCATACCGACACGGTATGCTTCGGCATACCGGTTCGGTATCGGTACAATTTTTTTTTTTTCATTTTTTTTGGGTGTTCAAGTTAATAATTTATAAATATAACTCAAAATTGCATTATATTGCATATTATTGATATATTTGGGTTCAATTTTGAGTTAGGTAGCGGTACAAAGACTTTTGATCTAAAATTTCAAATATATATTTATTTACATTATATTACAACTATGTCATCTTAAAATTAAAGAAAAAATATATAAAATATGCGTTAAAATATATCTAAACATTTAAGTACAAAGCACAATAACTGATATATCAACCTCAAGATTTACTCTGCATTTAATTTCTCGTCGAGTGTCTGTGACGCTCGTAGATATCTGAATAATCAACATAATCTGGAGGGACATCAGTCCAACCCTTTATCCAAGCTGCACCGTACTCTTGAATATTCATCCCATAAAGCATCTTCTCTGGATTGTAAGACATCTCAGATCTCTCACTCAAACTCTGGTTCTGTGAATTATCCTCAAGATGATGATACGGCTATGGAGCCCATCTAAATATGCAGATAGCAAAATATGATCCGTAAGATGCTTTAGGCTGCATAGGGTAGTAGTAACGACTAGAAGATGATACCTCGGATGCACCATATCCATATGTATTATAAGGTGGCTGCGAATAATAGGATCCATAATGCGAGGATGATCCAGATACATCCATGGACCCTACTCTATATGCAAGATCGTCTGCAGCTGCATCGTGTGCTGGACGACCTCTAGGAGTCCGTCGTTTATATATTTTTTATTTTATAATATATTTTTTATTATTTAAATAATTATAAAAATATCTTTTAATTTTAAATATTTCAAAAAAAATTTTGAGGTTAGATTTAGTTAGCTTGAATAATTCTAAATATGATTCCAAAACTTTGATTTTTTTCTTTAAATTTAATTTTTTATTAATTTTTAAATGAATAAATATATAAAAATATTTAAAAAATATATAATTAATAAAAATTAACAATTTTGGTATCATCATGTAGATCTTCCAAACATCTATCACATATAATTAAATCATACCAAAATCATAAAATTTTGGTATGATTTCCTCTTATTTTCATACTTCCTTATTTTTATCCTATTTTTAACAACAAAAATAAAAAAAATAAAAATTTACTAAGAGAATAACACATTATCTTACCTCCAACCAAAGATCAGCCTCTCCTTGAACCACTCCTACAATTTGATGGAGTTTGTCTTTTTTTTTTTTAATTTTTCGGAGGTCTCAACAGTTTCGTTGAGACCAAAGCACCTTCGGGAGTTCTTTGAGACTTCTCAGAGAACTCTAGGCACTGGACTACCACTTAAAAACAGCCCAAGCCCCATTCCCCTCGCCCCCCCTCCCCACTTTTTCACATGGGGTTGTCGGCACGATTCGGTTCATGCCGAACTGGTGTTGAACCGCTTCATACCACCTGATTTTGGGTGGTATGGACCGGAATCGTACCGAACCGGACGGTTCGGTGGGTTTTTCTAAAAAACCCCCCGAACCGGACCGACAGGGCATCGGTCCGATTCGGTACGCCTCGTATCGGGCGGTTCGGTCCGGTACGGCGAACCCTGCTAGTTTTAGGAGGTCTGACAGCTGATGAAGTACTTTACTGAATTTAGAACAGCAAAGGAGAGAGTTGTCAAGAAGAAGGTAGAGGTGGACCGCCAAGCGGTAGAGCCATCTTTCTATCACTCCAACTAGCCTGGGTGTATATCCTCATGACATCTACAATAAGCTTTTGGAGTTTGGACAACAATGAGGAGCTATAGAATTGGATTGTATTGTGTCAAAGCAAGTGGCCTAAATATGGACTAATAGTGGTGTGATGGTTGGATCGATTGTACCAGATGAGCATCAACTTTTGGACATACTGTGACATGAAGATTTTTCGAAAAATCAGTTATGCTTCCAATCAGATGCATGATATCATATACATTCTCAGATGGAGAGATTGATACGGTACAAAAAAAATATCATGCAAGTCATCTCTGATAATGAGGCCACTAGAGAGATTCTGATGGAGTGGTAGCTGCATATTTTCTTGTTCTCATATGTAGCACGTTATATCAACCTCATGTTAATGGACATTAACAAGCTTCGTAGGGTGTTGTAAGTAGTGGAGATAGCTGAGTCTATCACTAGATTCTATAACCACACATAGATCCTATTACTGATCAAGAGGTATACAAGAGGAGAGATCTTGAGATCAAATGTGACACGGCTCGCTACAAACTATATTGCACTAGATAGCCTTCTTGAGATGAAAGCAAAACTACATCAAATATTTGCCAGTGTCGAGTGGTAGGAGAGTAGGTATGTGAGGGTCGGCATTGAGGGGAGTAATGTCGAGAGTTTGGTGACGAGTCAAACATTTTGATAGCTGGTCAAGAAGATAGTGAAAGTTATTAAGCTATTATACGAAGTGCTTCGAGCTATGGATAGTGAGAGATGCCTCCAAATGGTTTTCTTATATTATATGATAGGATAAAGAATCAAATTAGGGAGAGATCCGAAGCATGCTGAGGAATATATTAGTATCATTGAGCAACAATAGGACTACTACATGGGTAGGGACTTGCATAAAGTAGGTAAGAAGTTAATAACCATCCGAAAATTTGACTACTCCTGTACTTATATAATTTTATTAAAACCATTACGAACTCTTTATAGCTTACTATCTGAACCAAGGTTTTGGTATGCCATATCGTGGATCGACATCAATGATGAAATATGCCACTTAAGTTAACTTACTTCTTGCCAATGTAGGACCGTGACTCCTAGATCCGATTCCATCTTGTATATCACATTATGCAGGATGGTCAAAAGTTCCTTGCCCATATCAATCTTAGGTTTGGTGCACAGGAATCTCGTGTTTAGGTATCAAGCTGTAGATAGAGATTGTAATTGTTGTAGTGAAATTGTATAAGGAAAAGGTAGTCCAATTTGAATGTTCTGGACTTCTTAGTTACCTGCTAGATGCAAATCCCTACTCATCTATTAGTCCTACATTGCTCAATGATGATGTACTATTGGGCATACTTCAAATCTGCCTCCTTGATTTGATTCTCTGTCCTCTTCATCATGTGATATGAAAAACCCATCTAGGGGTCTCTTGTTGTTCATGGCTGGAGTATTTCGTATAACGGCTTTGCAGCCTTCATTACTCGGCCTGCTGCTAGAATGTTTGCCTCGTCATAAGTTCTTGATGTTACTCCTTTTAATGTTGGCCCTCGTATATTTGCTCTCCTACCACTCGATATTGGTAAACATCTGACGCATGCTTGCTTCCTATCAAGCAATCTATCAAATGTAATATAGTTTGTAGGCAAATCATGTCACATCTAGTCTTAAGATTTCTATCTTTATATACCTCATTAGAAATAGGATCCATGTGTGATTATAGATAAATCTGGTGATGGCTTGGTTGTCTTCATTGCTTGCTACACCTTACGATCCTTTCTAATGTTCATAAATATGAGGTCGATAGAATGTGCAGCACATGTGATCAAGAAAATATATGGTTGCCGCTCCATTAAGATCTCCTCGGCACCCTAAACTATGTCCCAATATCAGTGATGATCTGTTTGACATTTTTCTCTTTTAATCAATCATCTCCTCCAATCTAAGGATGTACATGACATCGTGCATCTGATTGGAAGCATCAACTAACTTTTGAAAAAAGTCATGTCATAATATGTCGGGATGGTGATGATGCTCTGCTTGGGAGGATTGATTCAATCATCACACATCATCGTCAGTCCATATGTGAGTCGCTCTAATATGATGCAATCCACTTCTTTAGCTCGTTATTATCATCAAGAAGCTTAATTTTGATGTCCTTCAGTCATGGAATATCTACATCCAGATTGGCAACCTATATGGAGGAAAGGATATATCCATAGTATATGGCTGTGTTGTTTGTCGTATTTGCTAGAATTTGGTTGAAGAAAAATCAGGATCCAATAGCTTGCCACATGTCTTTCTTACTCTTCTTTAGCATGTTGTTAATTCTTTACTGCTTTGAATCTCTACCGGAGAAGGCATGGATCAAGGTTCGCGGATTCGGTACCAAAATTCATGCCGGCCAGCTAGCGGTATTGGTTGGTATGCGTCCATATTGGATCGGATTGGTGCAAATCGATAGGCAAAGGAAGCAAACCGAGAGGAGAAAAAGAGAGATAAAGAGGGGGGAACAAAGAAAAGGAGGGAGGGAAAGACTTGGGAGAGGCTGTCGGATGAAAAGGAGGGAGGGAAAGACTTGGGAGAGGCTGTCGGACGGCCTTCGACTGTCCATCGTGGCCGTTGGACGGCGTACTCCACGCCTGCGACGCTGCGGACGTGAAACCAGGGCGATGCCCTTGTTTTATTTTATTTAAAAAAATTCTGAAAAATGGTGAAGCCAGTAATGGGTTTGTCGATTTCACTTTTTTTGACTTTTTTAAAAAACTTCATCGGCTTCACTATTCATCGGCTTTTTAAAAAAACATGAAAGAATAGGGGTGGTCGTCTCTATTTTGCGGCTGCGCTCTACCCATGCGGTTTCCACCGCTCGATGGCCATGGTTGCCATCTGGCAAACTTCGATAGCCCCTCCATCGGCTATGCCAAATTCATTGTCTGCTTCATTATTTTTGATTTTTTTTAAAAAAATTATCAGCTTCACTATTGTTGCCCAGCTATGCAATCCAAGAGGGGGTGAATTGGATTTTTGAAATTTTAAAGTTAATTTAGAACCACAAGGATTAAGTAATAATAAGCAAGTTATATGAAGTGATTTAAGCAAAGTGTAGAAATGAGATGCAAGAATGCAAGAAAATAAAAAAATTTAGATAGAGAGCAAGCACACCACAAACAATCAAGATTTATAGCGGTTCGGTGCCAACCTTGCACCTACATCCACTCTCCAAGCTCCTACTTGAGAATTTAAATCCACTAAAACGTATTCAACAAGAATACAACGTCGGCACCTCCGACTCTAGCTATCCCAAGCTAGAACACTTGTTTCTCAGGTACAAGCCAACCCAATACAATCCGATTCAACGTTCGGATCAACCTATTAAAGTTTTGGAACTCTTCTAAACCTAAAGATTAAGACAAAAACATAGTATAAGAGT
The DNA here is from genome assembly GCF_000442705.2 of Elaeis guineensis. Taxonomy (NCBI): domain Eukaryota; kingdom Viridiplantae; phylum Streptophyta; class Magnoliopsida; order Arecales; family Arecaceae; genus Elaeis; species Elaeis guineensis. Next base: position 78,876,853 of record NC_025996.2, read on the forward strand.
TAAGACAAAGAAATACAAGTTTAGCTCTTTTAATGAGCAAATAAAATTTTAAATACACTTTACACAACAAGGAAGAAGCTTTTCTGATTTTTCTTCAGGTTGTTGAAGACTTGAATGAGCTCTTGAGGGGTTGGTGAACTTGAAATGAAAATTTCTTTTGCTTGAAGAGGTCTTTTTGCTTAAGGCTGAAATGAATGCTTGAATCTTGTGTTTTTTCCTCTTTTAAGTGCCTTTATATCTTCAATAGATGGTGGAGAGTAATCTGGGCAGGATTAGAGCCGTTGGAGTGCATTAAATGAGCATTAAATGTTGCCAAAACGAGCTGAAAAACTAATCGTTACGGAGATTTTTCGTCACAGGGGTCGACTCATAGGGTTGTCCCCTACACAACAGTCGACCCCAGAGGTCGACCTCTGTGGCGCAGAACAGAAAGTGACTGTTCTGTATCTTTGGCTTGCACAAATAATAGAGGTCGACCCCTAGGGTCCTCCCCTTTGGGTGTGCCAGCCAAAAATAGCTTGCCGTTCAGTCTCTTTTAACAGGAGTCGACTCATAGGATCGATCCTTTTCTTTAAATTTGATTCTTTCTCAAAATATACATTCAAAAAATATGAAATTGCCTCCAATAGATCACAAATCTTTTGTTGTTGCTTTTGAGGTTTTCGAATCAAAACTTGGTAAAATTACGATTTTGCCCCTGAAATACAATAAATCTTTTTTTAAGCCAAAATCTTTAGTAACCCCCTCAAATGTTTTGTAATCATCAAAATCAATTCATGGAGCAACAATCTCTTCCTTTTTGATGATGACAAAACACTTGAGTAAAAGCAAAATATAATATATATAAAGTATTGATTAAGAATTTTCAAATTTACGAAGATGCATCACTTAAACATTATAGCCAATTATTTGAATAAAATGCATCATGAGTAGTTTGAAGATTAGTTTGAAAATTGCTTATAAGATTATTTTCTTTGACAATTTTGCTTATTGTCCGATTTTATTTCTCTACTCTCCCTTTTTGACAACATCAATTAAGATCTTAAGAGGTTTTTAAAGAAAAATGAAAAAGACCTCCTCACTATAGCAATCATAAAGGACATTTCAATTTGCTCATATAGAAGATATTGCCATTCATAATATTTCATAGCACATATATAAGGCATTTTCATATCACATAATTAAGATATTTCAATTGATGCCATTCATAAAAATCAATCCAAATGATATTCATAGAAGCTAAAAGCATATATATATATATCCAAAATATGACTGAAGAGTTATCAGATACATAAGTGTCACAATACATAAGAGTCAAGTCAAAATACATAGGCAATACAAAAGTCATAGGTAACAAAAAATACAACTATCCATGAGTCAATCAGCCAACAAATACAACGGCCATAAGTTAGATCCTAGACATAAAAGACTGCTAGATCTAATAAATATCATGGTTAGAGGTATTAGAATCAGAAGAGCCAGAGATATGATGAGGAGACTCAGGATCAAAGCCATGGGTACATCCTCGACCATGTCTGCCTCGGCCATCGGTAGAAGTACCGGCACGAGCAGAAGGGCGAGAAGGCCCTGGAGCCTGGAGAGATATGGACTCTGCTAGGAGAACAAGTTTGATGGTGTCCAATTGATCCAAAGCTCTCGACATGGACTGCATCAAGGTACCAATCTGAGCAGATACAGCCTCACTGGAGCCCCTGATCTCTCTCCTAAAAAAATCAAAGCTACTCTCCAAAACACTTCGAAGCCTAACCGCCTCTGCAGACAGATTGGAGACCTCCGTGATGTCCTCTCGTGGCTGGAGATGGGCTAAAGCTAATACTTGCCTCTACAAATCTAAAACTCTGTCCGTCAGTCTCAGAATATATCCCTCAAGCTGCTCAAATCGTGCGGACTGAGCAGAAAACATCTGAAAGAGTAGAGATATGAGGGATCAAGGTCTGGTCTGAAACAGCCTGAGATGTCATCCTCTGAGTAAAACCTGAGATGACAAACTGCTGAGATAAAATGGAAGCAACACACTGGGACATCAACTCAATCTGATCGTCTGCAAGTCTGATCTCTGAAGGATCTACTCTGCTCCCTGACTGTGGTACAGAAGCATCCCTCCTCACTGACTTTGAGGGACCAGCCTCGTGATCAGACTCGAACTGAATATCAGGAGATGCTCTGTGATCACGAGGAGGTGAAGATGGTCCCTCTGCTCTCTCCTCTGCCCTCTCCTCAACATCCTTCGACCAACCACCATCAGTCTTTGAAAAATCTATGCGGTGCAGTGTGTGGCGGTTGATAGTGTCAGAATGTGATAATTTGGTGACGCCTCCCCCTTAAAATAGACTCTGAACCTCCTAAAGATCAGGGTGAGTGCCATACCATAAGGCAAGTGAGTCTTAGACCTATTTAGGATCTCTCTCATGGCCTTAATCATCAGAGTAGGAAGGTTCAAGGGGGTTTTGGTGATCACATGGTACATGATGCATATATCCCTACCATATAAGATGTCATGCCTGCCACTCCTAGGGACAAAGTTTGGTCACCATGTGATGCAGAAGTCTCATCTCTACAGAAATTATCTTTGCTTTTAATTTATTTAAATTTTCAGTAAATGCTCTTCCTAAAATAACACTTAGTCCCTCTTCTTTGATTGGGAGCTCCATATGAATATAACCTTCACAAAGCAAGTGCAAGATTTGTCCCAAATACAATGGATCAAGAACAATGTTTACACCTTTCACTGAAGACTTTATTGTTCCATTGTAGTAACTTAAATTCAAATAGAACTCTCTGACCAAATCAACATAAGTATTTTTTTTCAATAGACAGTAAAACTCCCATCCTTGACTTTTAATTTTTGATCCAATTGAGAACCTTTCTTTTTCAAAAAACTTAAAATCTATGTTTTTTTCGGGTTCTATTTTTCGATTGGAGAGTGGTACCTTGCTTGGACTAAGTGGGGACTGTGAAGAAGCTGGAGCAGGACTTGGAACTGGGGTTGGAGCAGGAGAGGGCTCGGTTGCCATTCTTTTTCTGTGCACTTCCTCCTCTAACTCACGAACAGACTTTTTTTTCTGCGGTAGCTTCAATTTGGGAGCCATTTCGGATAAGAGATTTGCAAACAACTTAGAAGACCTAATAAGAGGTAGAGTGGAAAGGATTTTAGAGGAAAAACAAGGATTTTGGGGAGATAGACCGTCGGTTTGGAGAAGAGGGTTTGAAGCTAGGGTAAGCTTGATCCGCCCAAATGAAGAAGAAAAGAAAAAGGGATTTAGTTCCTAAAAGGATGATTTGAAGGGGAAAACCCAGTGGGAAGAGGGATTTTAAGAGAAATTTTGAGGTTGGGAGAGTGGAGAGGGAGGGGATTTTTGTTCGATGGGATGAGGAATACGAAAGGCAAAGGGTCGGCTCCTTTACAAACGGAGATTTCTCAATAAAATAGAGCGTCCGATGGGTTTTAATGAAAATTACAAGTTTACCTTAGGGTCGATCCTGGGGGTTGACTCATGGCTAGAAAAATAAAAAAATGATGGAAAAATTTTGAAAAAAATTGAAATTTGAGGGAAGGGTGTCTATTTAAGAGATTGATCGTATGAAGGATAGTTTTGAGCTTTTAAAAAAAGGAGAGATGAGAATTGAGCTCAAAATTTGGTTCAATGAATTTTTGGCAAAAAGAACTTGGAATCAGAAAGATACTTAAGCTGATGAATCAAGGATTCCTAGTTCTCTTCTAATTTCACAAAATCTATCTTCACTTAAGGCCTTGGTAAAGATGTCAGTCAATTATTTTTTAGTACATAATCAAGAATTATATCATTGTTTTGGATATGTTCTCTTATGAAATGATGTTTAATTTCAATATGCTTGGATCTAGAGTGCTGAATTAGATTTTTAGTTAGATTAATAGCACTAGTGTTATCACATCTTATGGGAGTTTCATTGAGTTTGATGTCAAAGTCCTCAAGTTGTTGCTTAATCCATAAGATTTGAGCACAGCAACTTCCGACTGCAATATATTCGGCCTTGACTGTAAACAATGCCACCGAACTTTGCTTCTTGCTAAATCAAGAGATTAAGTTAACTTCTAGAAATTGGCAAGTTTCACTAGTACTTTTTCTATCTAATCTACATCCAGCAAAATCGGTATCTGAATATCCTATTAAGTCAGTTGATGAGACCTTATAATACCATAATCCTAGAGTTTGTGTACTTTTTAAATATTTAAAAATTTTTTTAACTGTATTTAAATGTGATTCTTTTGGATTTGATTGAAAACGAGCACATAGACAAACACTAAACATAATATCTGGTCTACTAGCAGTTAAATACAATAAAGAACCAATCATGCTTCTATAAAGTTTTGAGTCTACATTTTTACTTCCATCCTTATCAAGCTTACATGATGGGCTCATGGAGGTACCAATTGCTTTGGAGTCCATTTCAAATCTTTTGAGTAGTTCTTTTGTGTACTTGCTTTGGATGATGGAGATTCTTTTTTTTATTTGTTTGATTTGGAGTTCGAAGAAGAATGTAAGTTCTACCATCATGCTTATCTCGAACTCCCTCTGCATGAGCTTAGCAAAATCTTGACAAAGAGTTTCATTAGTAGACCCAAATATAATGTCATCAACGTATATTTGTATAACTAAGATATCATGATTTTTTTTAATGAAAAAGGTTGTATCTACATTTTTTTCTTAAAAAATCATTATTAAGCAAGAATTTACTTAACCTTTCATACCAAGCCCTAGGTGCTTATTTTAAACCATATAATGTTTTGTTTAATTTGAAAATATGATTAGGAAAAGCATGATTATCAAAATCGAGGGTTGTTCTACATATACTTCTTGAGCAATATAACCATTTAGAAAAGCACTTTTGACATCCATTTGGAATAACTTAAAATTCATAAAGTATGCATATGCAAGTAAAAGCCTAATTGCTTCTAATCTAGCAACATGTGCAAATGTCTTATAAAAATCAATTCTCTCTTCTTGATTATAATCCTTTGCAACCAATCTTGCTTTATTCTTAATTATATTTTTATTTTCATCCAATTTATTCTTATATACCCATTTTGTGCCAATTACTGGATAATTTTTAGGTCTTGATATTAAAGTCCATACATTATTTCTTTCGAATTGATTAAGTTCCTCTTGCATTGCATTTATCCAATTATAATCTTTTTCAGCTTCATCTATGGTTTTAGGTTCAAAATGAGAAACAAATGCAAAATGATTGTATGTATCTCTAAGTGAAGAACGAGTTCTTACTCCATGTGTTGGATCACCAATGATTAATTTTTTGGGGTGATTGTGACATACCTTCATTTTTTGGGTAGATCATTTGTACCTTGAGGGTGTTCTTCATCTTCATCCTCTTGTTTGTTTTCATGTTCTTCTTCATTTTGAATTGTTGAGTCTTTTAGGGTGAGCTCCTTCATCCCTTCTATAAGAGGATCTGCATCATCAATACCTTCACTCTTCCTTGAAGGAAGATCATTAGTCTCATAAAAAACATGTATTGACTTTTCTACTACTAAAGTTCTTTGGTTGAAAATTCTAAAGGCTTTGCTAGAAGAGGAGTAACCAAGAAAAATAGCTTCATCGGATTTTGCATCAAAATTTTCTAATCTCTCTTTACTATTGTTCAAAATAAAACATCGACAATCAAAAATATGAAAGAATGCAATGTTTGGTTTTCTTTTTTTCCAAAGCTTATAGGGTGTTTTCTTTAGAATTGGTCTAATTAAAGCATGGTTAAAATGTAACATGCCGTGTTAATTACTTTCGCTCAAAAGTATCTTGGGAGGTTGCTTCACATAGTATGGTACGGGCATTTCTTCAAGGGTTCTATTTTTTCTTTCGACTACCCCATTTTGTTGGTGTGTCCTAGGAGCTGAAAAGTTGTGGTCAATGCCTTTTTCGTCACAAAACTTTTCAAAATCTTGATTTTCAAATTCGATTCCATGATCACTTCGAATATTTTGAATTGAAAATTTTTTTCATCAGTAATTTTTTGATAAAATTTAGAGAACACATGAAAAGTTTCATCTTTATGTGTCAAAAAGAAAATCCATGTAAAACGAGAGAAATCATCAATAATTACAAAGTCATATCATTTTTCATCTAAAGTAGTGGTTCTAGTGGGACCAAATAAATTCATGTGTAATAATTCTAATGGCCTAGAAGTTGAAACAATGTTTTTAGATTTGAACGAGACTTTTGTTTGTTTACCTAGTTGGCATACATCACAAATTCTATCTTTTTCAAAATTTAATTTAGGTAAATCGGTAACTAATTCATTTTTAATAAGTTTTGAAAAGGAATGCATGCTAATATGTGCAAGCCTACGGTACTTGATCCAATCAAGCCCAAACCAAATCTAATTAAATCATATTTAATTAGACTTAATCTCAGTCCATTGACTTAATCAAATTAAGCCAATTAGCAATCGAATTGCTAATCGATCCTCCTGCAACACTTGCACTGGGTTAAATATCAATCGTATTGATCATTTAACCCTGGAACGATTCTTAATCGTTGATCAACCATCCGATCGGATTATGGACTCTAATGTGTGTGACCTCATAGGTTCGAACCTAAGCTGGTAGCACAGGAACAAATTTTTGTACCAATCGAAGTGACCATCTAGCAATGATACCCGATGACCGGATAGGTCGAATGTGTAGAACAACATCCTTAGAACCCATGCGCATATAGTTTTCATATAATTCATCCCCTTGACCAAAATGATCATAGGACACCCCAGAGTTCAACTGTCAACTCTGATCAGATTGTCCATATTGTATTTCAAAATATCAAATCCATCTGATGGATTATCCTGGCCAAGGTTTTGCTAAATTGAAATACAGTGACTCATTCTTCTCCAACTCTTGGAGTGGTCAGTCCCATCTCGATCACACTCTAACTTCGCAAGTACTTGACTGTGCCCAGAAGCCTTCCGTCCCTGAATTAGAAATTCAGTTAGTCCAGTACCAAAGCACAGTGTGTTGCTTGCAAGTCACTGAGGCGATCTCAGGTCTAAGGGACACTTATACCTATATCCCATCAGAGACATTCTCGACAGCAGAATGCTCTGGAGTTGGTCACGTTCAATGACGATGTACCCTTATATCTCACCTGTATGCCATACCAGTGTCTCCACACTCTTTGGTTGAGGACAACCAATCCATATGACCTACAGCGACCTATGCTCGATAGAAGCTGTCGTCCTTATTAACAGCCTATCATTTGGTCGTGAACTGTTTTAAGGACTAATCGATAAATCCTCTCTTTATCAAATCTAAATAGTCCTAAGGACTTCATCATAACAACGAAGTTCATTAGAAGATGAAAGCTTATGATGAAGATGCCAAATATATTTTATTTATTAACAAATCAATTACAATACTTGATTGCTCAACCGTCAACAGCTTGACGATTGGCTTTTGGGACATATTTCCCAACACAGACCTCCTCACCCTGGAGCTATCCGAGAGATTGCCACCACCTCCCATATTGCTGAAGATCTCATCTTACATCTGGGCACCTCTCCTATAGGTCCTGTCATCAGCGGCTGTGTCCACAACTAATGCAGCAGCAGGTGCTGCTGCCTCCGTAACTCCACCTGTTGCGCCACCAGCTACTCCACCTATGACTCCCAACCGCCGTAGCTCCAGCGACTCTTCTCATCGCTACTCTAGTGACTCTAGTCACCATTGGCCCAACAGCTCTGATTGTCGTTTCTGCGACATCTCTGTCGCAGCATCAAAAAATCCTGGAGTGACCGTAGCTCCACTCCCTGCCTCCGACCCACCTATGGTCCGTGCTAGTGGAAGTCTCCTCATAGGTTTCGGATCCTCTCTGTATCCTATCGCCGCTGTAGCATCTATCCCCGATGCATACATCTCTAGGCCCTCTCCTAGTGCCCGTTCATCGCTGTCTAAGCGACTGGGAGACACCACCTCCCTCTGCACCTTGCCTAGAGCCCGTGCCATGGCCATGGTCTTCATTGTCACCCGTGAAGGAACCTCTCTCTGGTGCTCCACATGTGGATGCACCTGTCCTCGATGCTCTACCTTCCTGTGATCCGATGACCCCGCAGCAGGCAGATCCGATAAACACACCATCCTTCTGCTCGATAGGTGCATCAATTGTTGCCCTGGACTTCCCTGGAGAATATGTAGCTTTTCTATGCTGGCACTCATTGCATACTAAAACCTTCTCCACCTGTGAAGCCATCTCTGTCTGGTGCTCCACCTGAAATCGAAGTTCCCCTGATGCCGCTGAAGTCGACTTTGTAACCGAGTCTCCCGAGGCCAACCATCCAATGCTGTCCTGCTGGGCCTGCTGTTACATCTCGAGCACCGTCACTGTCCCTTCGGATCCTCCGCACTTGTTGGACCCCCTTCGAAGCCGTCTTGGATGCACTGCACCCGATGGGCTCCAAAACCCAAGAGCTCATCCAGCTCTTCAAAACCCAGCGACTAAACCTCAAGATCAGCTGTGCAACATTGACCTATTGTGTGTCCAGCTACACCTTGACCACTATTGCTTCTGTCTCGGACCCTCCACATGTCGTGGATCCTTTCGAAACCACCTAGAGGTTGTTCTCCACCTCTGAATCAGCAATAGCATCCAGGGAATCATCCCTTTTTTCTCCCATGCACCTCTTTTTCCCAGAACTCCATCGCGATCCATCATCCTCTGGCCTTTTTCATCAAGACCGCTTCCAACCTGAGTTGGACCAACAAATCCTTTGAGAAGCAAACCCTTCTCATCAATCCTCTCAAAACTCCACTTTCATCCTGCTGCTCATGGTAGGCCAAACCATAATCACAACAAAAGGTAAACTAGTTTAGAAAGGCTTATACCTTGGAACCAGGTATGCAGATCTATTTTCTTGTGATGGATCTCCTTCTTCCTCCCCAAACCCATGGGGCTTTTCTTCTTTACTCCATCAGGTTTTGGAACCCTAGACCCAGTAAGACGAAAAGATCTCGAAGAATCAACCCAGAGATCTTGTAACCTTGCGCTGCATTGTGTTGAACCTTGCATTCCATCAGCTCTTCCTTCTCATCCACGCCCATCTAGCTCTGATACTAATTGTTAGGATCTAAACATTGGCGTGAGGATCTATAGATCAGCCATGATCTCCTCATGGAAGAGACTCAACATGGAAAATCGATTTGGGAACACCTAACTCGGTCATCCAGCGACAAGAGACCTCCACACCTAACCCTAGGCGTGGAGAAAGAGGGCAAACACCACCTTGGGTGATCTGAACGCCCACCTTGAATGGGGCGCCGCACCCCCCTTCTCCTAGATCCTCTCAGAAGGAATGGCTATCCTAGAGAGAAGAGAGAGGAGAAGAGAGAGGTTGTGGGAGAAAAGCCATATTGTATTGTTACATTAACTGTTACAATAATGGATTTATATATCCTAGGGTTTTCCAAACCCTAATAAACCCTGGCACAAAAACTCCCCTGGCTAACCCGCATGAAAGCACTCATCGAGCCCATGTACACCCATGTCTCACATGCTCTCATTCCCTTGGACTAATCTTTAGCCCATACATGAATTAGCCACCCTTGGAACTCATAAACCCGAGCCCCAAATCCTAGGATCAAAGCTCAATCCTAGACCCAAACAGAAATCCCATGCAGTTTTGTTCCCATAGTTCGAGTCGGCTTGATCAGAGCTCGGTTGATTTGACTGCACTCGAGTTGGCTCAACCAAATCCTGAGTCGGCTCGGATGCCGTGCCACCAGTGTGCCAGCGAAATGCTGCTCTCTATCTGGTATTTGAGCCGGCTTTCTTAAAGCTCAAGCCGGCTCGATCTGATCCGAGTTGACTCTTCTTCTGGCAAAAGTCCTTTGCTTGGTTCTTTACTCCACCTTGTGTCCCAGATATCCAGAGCCCCAATCAAGCTCCTCGAAGTCCTCATTGCTGAATCTTGAGTTCGTGGAAGCTATGCACCGCATCCACCCTAGGACCACTCTGTCCTAGTCTATGATTGTGCCCGTCATAGTGTACTTGGAGCCTATCGAACCGACTCCACCTGTGGTCACCTCCAAGGCTATGGGAGCACCACAAAATCCCTATAGAGCCTACCCCTCGACAGATCAAGGAAGCGGACAAGAAGGTTTTGTATTTGAGGGGGAGGTCCCTATTTAGCAGCAAGGGCCGTGTCTCTGGAGCCTTCGGGCATAGGCAACGCACCCCCTCCACCAAGAGTTTTAGGTGAGGGATCCTCTGCCGCTATAGGGGTGGCCCATCCAGGTATTGTGGAGGAGGCGTTAGTTGAAGTCCAGCTTTGCTGTGTTGCGAAGTACAAAGCTTCGGAGGCCTTCAAGGAGGAGCTTCTCGATGCTTCTACTGCTGGCTTCATCCAAGATTTTGAGATCTCAAGATGGTCTTTATGAGTCTCAAAATCTACCAATAATGTCTAGCAGCATGTAGTGGCAATCCAGTAGAATGAAAGAGAATGAACTTTTAGGTGTAGTTAACGTGTAATTCAGTTCTTCTATCATGAGTTTCGACAAGATGGAGGTTATGAAAAACTCATCAAATTCTATCATCTATTATATGTAAGATTTAATCAATTCGAGTTCAAATCATGAGATCTCATGAAAATCTTTTTTCATTAATCACATTGCCATGGCCACGATCTTAAGAACTCAACTTCATAAATCATATAGGACTACTCTATTAAGATTGATAGATCCCATCTAAGTGCACATCCTACTCCTACAATGAACTTACTGTAGCCAACATACACTGCAAGGACCCATATGGTTAGGAGACCCAGTGTTTGTGTAGTTAAATTACACCAATCTCACTATGAATAGCTGAGGCATCGTAGGTCAAAGAACTCACTATCACAGCATCGAGAAAGTCATTGATGAGTGAGTAGACATCCAAATGACTTCTTGTTGTTGGTCATGCTCAGTACTGTTGTTCTCTGACAACCACTTGCACTTTCGCTCTAGTGTCCTCACATTATAGACTTCAGACTCGCTATCCAAGAAAAGCGATCCGTGCATCAATCTCATCAGATCGATCATCTTTTTCGTGATGATCTATTAATCAGGAGCAATTTAGGAATTGACCATCAATGACGTATGCTTCAAATTCTCAACTCTTGAAAATATGTGTCATCACTTTATTAATTCTTTGGACGATTCAAGGACATATACTATAAGAATGGATATAAAAATATCCAATTTTATTAATAAATAAATAAATCAAGTGCAAATTATGTCCTAAGAAGAATACAATATGTCATTCAGATTGACTTTTAGGGCATACATCTAACAGTCGGTTTATTTTTTACCTCAATAAAGAGGATTATGTATTTCCAATGTTAGATCTATGCTTTGAAAGATAATATTACGTGCATTCCCGAGATATAATAGGCATGAAAAATTGATATTTTATGTTTATGCTTGTAGAAGGCCGTTGCTTGGTTCAGTGGTAAGTGCAATGGCACCCGTTCAAGTCGTGGGGCAGCCATCTTGTTTAGAAAACATGCCAAATGTTAGGTTCATCCCCATTTGACCCTCCTAGCAAACCAGATTGTCAAGAGCGTAACTGGATATTGATATTTTTCTATATTTATTTATGTTGAAATTTTAAAAAAAATGCAAGGATAAATTTTTATTATGTAGAACCCTTCACAGGTGGGATGAATGATAGAACTCTCCAACTAAAGTTTTAAATCCTATGGGACGAGGGTGTTCCAGTTTCTCTATGGAATAGGACACCCCACTGAACCATCGATCGTGGTGGCAGTCCTAGTCAAGAGTCTTGTAGATACCCTCCATCTCTCTCCCTTTTTTTTTTTTTCCTTTTACTTTATTTTTCTCTTCCTTTCTTTCCTTTTCCTCATTCTTTCCTTTATTCCTTCTTTCCTTCCTTTTTTTTCTTTTCTTCTTTATTTTTCTTATCCCTTCCTTTTTCATCTTTCTTTTTTTCTTTTTTATTCTTCCCTCATTTCTTTCTTCCTTGTTTCCTTCCTTTCATTCTTTTTCTTCTCCCTTTGTGTCTTTCTTTCCCTTTTTCTTCTTTACTCATATGGATGGGTTTTGGTGTCCTAACCCTATCTTAGTCCCATTTTCTCATAGAAATGGGATAAGACGGTCAGGACACCCTCTGTCCCATTGAGACTTAAAGCCTTGCTCATAGCAAGTCGCACATCCAATGCAATGGAAGATGATGGTGCACAGAAGCAAATCAAACATACATTCCTTGGGATGGTATTTAGGGGTTCACTAGTTGTAATACATAGTGGATGGGCCTTACATTCTACAAGGTTTGTAAGGATCCAGAGACAAGTTGTGTTAGGCCAATTTGATATACTAGATGACCCATATTATGTTGAACTGGCAGGATGGGGTTTTCTTCAAGTTTGCTTCAATGACTGTATATAAATTAGCTATTAGAACTCCATACATAATGAAAAGATCATGGTGAGAATAGTATTCCTTAATGAACATTTCATTTATTGATTGTATTGTTCTTGGGTCATCTTGTCAGCCACCTTCTCATTCTCATTAATTCAAGCTCGATAGCTTCATGGTTATTGGTGTGCACACCTCTCAACTTGGAGAGTGGTAGAGATGCACTTTGCTAGTTCCCTATTTAAGAACATACTTAAGTCCATTGGGGAAACTATTTATGTTGCTTTAGTGGTTGAATAGACACCACGTGTGATAAGAGGATTGGTTCCCTTGACTTCAGGTCAGCAAATTATTGGGTTCTCCCACTATTTCAACTTAAATGGTGACTGCTTAGGAATGACGAGGCCTCCATTGTCGCATCATTTAAAGACCATCTCCTTGTTGTCTCGGCGGCATGTCACACCAGTTCGAATGTATGGATCAAACTATGGATTGCCGTACCGTCCCGTACCATCCCATATCGGGCATACCATACCGTACCATACTAGTCTCGTATCGATATATCATTTCGGAGCATACCGACACTACGATACCGTACCGAACCGCGTATTGAAATTATAGTAGGTTTTTACCGATATGGGGTCATCTTGGATCAAACAGCTACATCTATTGGCGAATATTCATTTTGTTTAATTATTACTACATGGAGCATGTGCATTTTGCCATGTGCTATTCAATCTCCTTGTTTTTTTAGGGGTAGCCATCTTTATGTTGTTCTTTGTATTTTTGGGTGCTAGAGAGCAAGGTTTGCTGAATAGGTATCGGAGGTCGTACCAGCTAGTGACTAGTTTGGTATGGTATGAGTTTGTACCATGCCTTTGCAGGGCATGCCGAAAATCAAGCAAGGAAGGGGAGAGGGAGAATGAGAGAAAGGAAGAGAGAGTGGGAGAGAGTGGAAGAGAGAGAGAGAGGGAGGGATGGTGGAAGGGGGAGAGAGAGGGAGCTGGAATCTAGGGAAGAGGGCTACCATGGAGGTGGGGGAAGTGGGAGAAAGAAAGAGATGGAGAGAGGGGGCAGAGAGAAACCATGCCCAAACTCATGGAGAGGGAGGGAAAGAGAGAGGGGAGCAGAGGGAGGGGGAGAGAGGAAGAGATGGGGGACTTGGGAGCGACAAAAGCAGTTGGTGTAGTAAGACAATTGCAAAACCCTTGAACGAGTGAAACCCTTGGGAGGGCTTTACATAACCCCCAAAGTAGAACAAAGAGGTTAGGGGATTGGTCCTCATAAACTAGGCACTGATTTGGTCTAAGAGGCTTGACCATTTTGGGTGGGCGTTGGTATGGTTCGGTATGGGTAACACCGCTATGTTCAGTTTGGTTCAGCAATCACTACTAAAGAGGATGATAGGGTGAAACACTCTTTGGCTTCTTCCTTTAGGATCCTATGACACTAGTGAGAGACCCACGCATCATAGCATAGCCACAGCCCCTGCTAGCCTTTTTTTTTTTAAAAGGACAAGCCTTGTGAATGCCTATCTCATACGCATTCATATTTTGGGGACTGTTTATGAGTGCCAATTGAACATGCATTCAGAGCCCTGTTAAAATTAGAGGCCAAAGCTTTGTTTGGCCCAAGGATTGCAAACTTGATTTTGGCTTTGTTTCAGTTTCGATCGTTTTGGTGGTTTTGAAAGTTCTGCTCCAGGTAATGACATTGATGAGATATGGCCTACTTGGTCCTTTATCTCCCTTCAGACAACTCAAATGGCAACCTTCTCATGTTGATTTGTAAATTGAATTTGATTATCCTTAATCTCTTGCAGAATGAGTTTTCAGGAGAGCTGCCTAATTGTTGTGATTGTTATGTAGATACATATCCGGAAGTCATCGACTTATCTTCTAAATGATTTATGGAAGCATATTTTCCACTCCATGTTTTCTATCCTTTGAAGCTGAACTAGCAATATGCAAGAATTCTTTTAGGAATTATATAGAAAATTCCACACATGATTATGGTAACAGTTAGTTAACTGGAAACAGGTTGAATTGGACTGGAGGAAGTGTGATGAACATAAAGATTCTTTGCCATCAGTATGATAAATTGATTGGCCATATTTCTCTACATTTGTGGAGTGTTACCTCTCTTTTGGTCAATTGACCTCGCACATATTGATCTTTTAGAACCACACCTCACACTTTGGAGACTTTAATTCTAGAAGTAAACTATAAAAATGCTTTGGCTGATTGACATATTTATTATTATAAAGTTGCAATGACACATTTACTTATGATCATGGTCTCAATGGTTCGATTTTGTATGAATCCATGGAAATTTTTGGTTATGACAATAAATCTAATTCAGTACTTGTGAAACATTCAATTATTCGAATGTATCAATAAAATTATTTGATTTATTCGGTTAATAATTCTAACCAAAATCGATTTGTGGGGCACAATAATTATTTTGATTTTCATTTTTACTTGCAGATGATGTTGGAAGGTTTTACAGTCATTGTGGAAATTCCATTCTTGCTGAGATTAGTATCTTCCCTCGAAGGAAAAAAAAAAAAACCAAAATCTGATAATTTGGATTTACGATATATTCATTCAATATTATGAATGAAAGAAAAGATATTTATTGCTATAATATTCTGCCTTGGATTAACACAATCATAGATCTCTCAAGAAACGTCTTGTTTGGAGAGATCAATGATGAACTGATAATATTTTCTAAATTATTGACCTTGAAGGGTGATGGTAGCTGCAGCCTTCTTGGAGATGTTTAGTCTTCTAGTAATAGATGATATCTATTAGATCTCCATGGGTTTGTGCTCTACCCATCCTTGACCTGTGGTGGATAGTCGTGTGAATTGGACTTGGCCAAGATCATTTGGTGTTAGTGTGAAAGTGCATCCCCTTCATTAACGAACACATCCAGCTAATGAGAACTAAGCCACCTAACAAGTTGATGATCTCTTGAAACCATCATCATGTGTGCCACTTGATAATTCACTTGATCTATAAAACCATGGGATGGATGAATCAATAGATGAACACATTGTTTAAAGCTTGATGATCAGGTGACTAGCATTATGTAAATTACGTAAAATGTTTGTTGATAAGTCCGCACACGCAATGATGAATAATTTGACTAAAATCACCAAACTAGTCCAAAAATTTGTACAAGCCTTTAGTTTCCTTCTATCTTATAGCCAACCTTGAGATGATCCTCTATAGGCTTGTTATGAGGGATATAATTTGTATCTTTATGTAATGTGATATGATGCATGTTTGCAGAGAACCAACCCGGGGTAACTTGGGCACATAAGACTTTGATTGATGATTTAGCAAGGTATCACCTATTAGGTGGGTGATCAATTTGCTCTTTATATCACCTAGGCCTTTGACTAACAAGCTGGTTTAGGTCACCATGATATGTTAATAATAATAGGTGCAAGCAAGAAGCAATGCATACCTTAATTATCGTGTAGATGTCTTCTGGATGTGAGTCTGTGTAGTGATGTGTAGAACTTTACAAGAAGGTTGATATGCATGATAACATGGCATGGGCTTATAACAAACAAAATCATTTGATCTTTTATTATCATATGCTGGTTACTTCCCATGTAACTGATGTGTATCCCAACAAAGCTTAATGTCATGATGGATGATTCATAATGTTAGAACTATTTGCACTTCCAACATTGATGTGTAGAATCTAATATAGGAAATCTCTAAATCATTTATTGATTAGCTCATCAAGTTTTTTTATAATTTGAATCCTAGAGTCCAAGCTTATAAAAATACATTACTTAATAGGGGCTACTGACCATACTGGCTGGTATGGGGGCACACCACACTAACTCATATAGTGGTGCAGTATGGGTTTCTATATGTCCACATACTCACATGGTAAAGGTGCTATGCCTACTCTAGCACTGTACTGTGTGTTGGTGGTACAAGGGAGAAATATACCATGCCCTGCTGGTAAGGGTGCTGGTACAGGCTCGATACTGCAACATAACAATCCGTAACATGGTGCTATAAGGGAGGGACAGAGAGTTGCAAGACTTGGATTATTGTATCTTGGAACCATTGTTAGCTAGTGCTACCCTCATATGCTGAGGTGTCTATGTTTTTAGGGCAGCAAATGATCACCTCAATACCTCGCTCCCTTCTTTCTGTTATTTGTTATTCATTGTCAGGATTTGTAGATTATATTCGTATATTTTTCTGATTGAGGTCCTTAAGTGACATTAACCTTTCAGAAAATAGCTGTTTATAATTAGTGAGAATGCTCTTTAGGGCCTAGAACTAGGAATCTTTTCATGCAGGTTTGGGCATGAAGGATGGTTGTTTAGATTCACCTACTGTTGCATGGTGGTGATTAGTAAAGCCACTAGGCTTATGACCAGAAACAACTCCATATTTAATTAACTTTCCAGAAAAACAAAAGGGAAAAGAATGCTAAATTTCTGTTCCCTACTGCTCACCTTGTGATTTGGTGGTTTCTGAAGACTAATGATTTAATAATACTATATGTTGGTGTGGCCATAAATAAGGATCGATGGTAATGTAGGCTTTGTAAGGCCAACTCCACAATGTTCCTGCTCAAATAACAGTTGTGAAAATTTAGAAGAATGACATGGATCATTTGAGAAATCAGACAGAGGAAGACATCTGTTTCATATAGATGCATGCATAAGTAAACATCAATTCTCATATTTATGGGTCAGCATTTTAGTTAACAAAATTGATAAGATATTTGTCGGATATCATATTACAAACTTGACAATTTTCTGGAAAACATGAAAGGCCATCATGCATGGGTGATTCTTTGAATATGGAGCATCAGTCTATCTGACATAATTAATCATTCTTGTATTTATGGGTCAGCAATTGAACCTGTTCCTCTTTGTTAATAAAACTGATAAAATATTTGTTAGATGTCATATTATAAATACATGTTTAGAAAAAACATGAAAGGTTGCCATGCATGGGTTATATTTTGAATTTGGGTCATGTCAGTGTTGAACAAAATAAATGCATCTATAACTCAATATCTCTAGATAAACCTAATTGGATATTGATTGATGCTTGTTCATTTTTACGTAAGTTATAGTGCTGATGCACTTACTTTGGTGTATTTGATAAGATAACTAGTTGATCAGTTTGGAACTTTGCAGGTTTCCTCGTGCATCTTCCAATGAGTGCGCCTATGGTGACTTCCGCATATTTGCTTGTAGTTTTTGGATGGACTGTAGAACCTGGAGGTTAATATATGAACATGGTACTATTTTGTTAAAAACCCTTTGTTTCACTGATGGTTTGGACAGTTATGGTGCCTTATATTGACTACTAGTGCTTTGTGGCTTACCTCATTTCCTGTGTTAACTTTTAAACAGTATCCACCTATAATCACCTATGATCCTTTGCAGGTTCTAGTTATCTTGAATACTCAATTCTTTGTCATGCCTGTATTGCATCTTTCTCCTGCCTTTCATCTTAAATTTGTGTCCGATGATGTTCATTGTTTTCAGTGGAGAATTCTGTTATCTTCTTGATACTTGAAAAACTATTCTGTTTAAGGAGTGTCTGTCAAGATCTAGGCATTTGTTACTCTATGCCTTGGAAAATTTACTTTGGAGCAATTATATTATGCATAGCACATCACAAGCGGAACTTTGAAACAGAAG
This sequence comes from Elaeis guineensis, assembly GCF_000442705.2. Taxonomy (NCBI): domain Eukaryota; kingdom Viridiplantae; phylum Streptophyta; class Magnoliopsida; order Arecales; family Arecaceae; genus Elaeis; species Elaeis guineensis. The sequence continues at coordinate 78,894,960 of NC_025996.2, forward strand.
ATGAAGCCTGTCCTCTGCTCAAGCTGAAACAAAGAGGACTTGCAATTTTTGTTTTCATTTGGGTGAACAACTGGAGTACATAATATTATGACTAACAGTCTGATGATGGGGAGACTGTGAAAACTTTGATATGCTCCAGCATAGGTTGTATTGGATCTTCCATGACAAAACCTTTCTGTTAGTTTTCATTCCATTAAAGGTATGGCATGCACATCTTTGTCCATGTTGATACTTTTGGTAGTAAACCGTTTATAGGTGTTTCGGTGGAACATTGTCTGGAATATTGTGTTGAAGATATTAACTAACTTTGGATAATTTTAAGGTATATTTGAAAATTTAAACAAGAAAAGGAAGAACTTCATAGGAGACAGGCTTGGCTTAGTCCTATGAGCGCTACTCTTGTTCATGCAAATAACCGGTGAATATCCTACCAAGTTAAAATTGACTCCGGGCTTGCGAGTGGGAAATGGTTTCTGAGATAGAAGTTCACCAAGATTTTTCTATTGGATATGTACGAGGATCATAAGAAGTAGAAGCAACCTTCGGATCAGTGTTCAAATTTTCCAAGTATTTTGTTGGTAAAATGATATGAGAGCACTATTTCTTCAAGTGATTTGACTAACTCGCTCCTTGAGATTATATCCATGTTTTGATCTTTCATATCAAAATTCTTGGAGAAAGGATTTGGTTTCCAAGGATATCATCTATTGATAGAAAGAAAGAATGATGGAATCTTAATTTGAGATCTTCAAGCAAAAAATGTCTTGGAATGAAAATTCAAAGAATTAGATAGTTTTATCAAACTTTTCATGTCATTGGTTAGGAAGTTGTTTGGGACCATATATGGAGTTTAATTAATGTGGATGCATTGTTCTCTTGTTCCTTTGTGATAGAACCTTTAGGATTGTTTTATAAAGATCTCTTCTTCCGGTTATTTTAAAGAAAATGAGCTTTTACATCAATGTTGGATGATCATTTTATGAATGAATCCAATAGCGAGAAAGGCAATCTATACCTTTCTCTGGTGGGATCCTTTGGTACTAGTCTAATATTGATTTAGCAGATTTTCCTTACAACGTAGCTAGTTGCTACCCAATGCCCTGTTGTTAGGGAAAATCAATAAGGATCCAGGTCTTATTTTAGATAATCAGTTTGAATTTATTTTTGATCGCTTTGTTTCAAAATAAAACATTTATTGGCATCAATGGAATTATCTTTCCCGACAGGGAAAGCAAGGAGGGAAAAAGGCTCATCTGATGGCGCTCTTTTCCAAATTTGGTGCTTCTCTTACGTTCGTTAGGTTGTCTTCTTTTTCGACTAGTGAGGAGAGGAGGAAAGGCTCCTCCTCAATGTTTTACGTGAAGTGTGTACGGAGAAAGTTATCTACGTTGGCATTTGGCTTCCGGACAAGCTTTCTTATGGAATCTTTACACACTTCACCCATTCGTATTAACGAAAACAGTGCCATGCGGGTTCAGGTTGTATATTTTTCATGTGAAAGAATGATTCATCTTCTTTCATGACATCGTTCGTTGGATCGCACCCCACAGCTCTCAAAGCACTCTAAACTCTCATTTATCAGTCTACACAGAATCTGTAGCAACGTTTTCACGATCTATTTGCTGATTCGGGTGAAGGAAGGTGAGTCATTCTTGTAGCAACTTGTAGCAACGTTTTCACAATGCATTGGTTGATTCATGAATACAACCCCATCCCGTGCCATGCAAACTTTGGGGTACGTGGCCGCCTGTTCTGTTCCAACTCTTCCTTCCTCCTTGTACTCTTCTTCTAATATTCCTTCTGATGGGTTTCCTGTTTCCTTTCTGAAACCGTTCCCTTGTGGTCACATATGGGGTCTTCAAAGACGCTCATTCCTCCAGGTGTTTTCTGAGTGCTGGAATTAGTTTTGAGGATGGAGGAATTCAGCGTGAATGAAGTCCAATCTCTGAAGAGGATGATCGTCTTCTTGACAACTTGGTGCGAGTAAGCTTCAAATCTGAATATCCCCTCATTACGTTTTCATAAGATCACTGCAACTATTGCTGGTGGCGTATCTCTATCTCTTAGGTCCTTTTTTTTTTTTTTTTTAGGGCTAAAAGCAGAAATCTATATTTTTTTGGATAAGTATTTTTTAGACAATATTTAGATAAAAAAATAATTTATCCATATTCTTTTATGCGCATTGAAAAATAGTTTGGCAATTTATTATCCATATTCTTTTACATTATTAATTTTCTAAATAAGTTGTTAAGATTTATCCATATTTTTTATAATATTCTTTATTATTTAAATATTATTACATAAAATATTATATTATATTATATTAAATATATTATATTATTATCATATATTATAATATATTATAATATATTATATTATAATATGATATAGTATATCATATTATAATATAATATGATATACATATTATAATATAATATAGTATATTATATTATGATAATATATTAAATAAATATTATTACATACAACACTATAGTCTATTATATATTATATTAGATTGTAATATATAATAATATATTATATTATTATACCATTATATATTACTATTGTATTATTATACTATAGTATATAATAATATAATGTAATCATAATATATTATAATGAATATTATAATAATCATTATAATATTATATAATATTATATTATAATAATATATTAAATAAATATTATTATATATAATAATGTAGTATAATATATATTATATTATTGCATATTATAGTATTATATTATTATTATAATATATTATTATATTATACTTATTGGATATAATAATATTTTATATTATTATATCATTTGTTAGGAATTATGTTTTAAAGTCAATCATCAGTCCATTGACGATTGAACTTGTGTTGTCATGAAGTCCTTGAGACTATATTTAATCGATAAAAAAAGATTTATCATTTAGTTCTTAAAATATGTTCGCGACCAAATGATATGCTATTAATAGGATAATAGTAGTATCAAGTATAGGTCGTTTTGTGCCATATGGGTTAGTTGTCTTCTTAATCAAAGAGTGTGGAGATACTGATATGGTATACAGGTGAAATGTAAGAGTACATTCACATCAAACGTGATCAATTATCGAGCACTCTACTATCAAGAGTAGCTCACGAAGGGTATGGATATAAGTATTCCTTCGATCTGAGATCACCACGATGACTTGTAAGCAATTCACTGTACTTTGGTGTCGGATCATCTAAATTTTTAATTCAGTAATGGAAGATTTTAGGGTGCAATCAAGTACTTATCAAGTCAGTGTATGAGTCAAGATAGGATTGACCCCTCTGAATAAGTAGGAGTTAATGTATCAGTGTATTTTAATTTCATAAAATCTTGATCAGAGTAATTCATATGATGCATTTTAAAGGTTGAAATACAATATGATCGACTATTTTAGGATTGACAGTTAAACCCTATGTCATCTTGAGCATTAGGGTCAAAGGGATGAATCATACAGTAACTATACATCAATAGATTCTAGAATATTGCTCTACAATCTTTCGGCCTATTTGGATGTCGGGTCCCATTGCTAGAAGGTTACATTGATTAGTATAGAAAGTTGTTCCTATGCTACCAGTTTAGGCTCAAATCTATAGGGTCACACACATTAGAGGATTCGATCTGATCTGATGGCTGAAGAGTCCCACTGGATTGAGACTCTAGTGTAGAGTCCCACTGGATTGGGACTCTAGAGGAGAGTCCCACTGGACTGGGACTCTACTTTTAATGGAGGATTTATTAGCAATTAGATTGCTAATTGACTCAATTTGATTGAGCAAAGAGGTTCGGATCAAGTCTAATTGAATTGGATTCAGTTTGACTTAGATTGATTTTGATTTGATCAAGTTTAATTGCAAGAGAAATTTGTTCCTGATTTGATCAGGACTTGAGTTCAGTTAATTTTTAATTGGGTTAGAAATTTATTGAGATGATTGTGTTCCTAATTAGATTAGGTTCTTTCCTCTCATTGGGTTCAAATCAAATTTGATTTGGTTTTGAATCAAGCTGGAAACAAAGAGTCCCAGCCAACTGGGACTCTCTTTCCCTTGCGCATGCCTTGGACCCATGCCATGCTCTACACACAAAAATAGATTTTGCATGAGATTTTTTGGCATGGGAAGAGAGGGTGCAGAGAGGGTGGGCGACACTCTTGATGAGTCATTGATCTTATCCTTTTTCTGATTTAAATTCGATCTGAATCAAGGATAAGGAGATAAGAAGGAAAGAGATCTGTTTAGTTTGGAAAGATGGGGGCGCCAAATGATTTTTTCCTTTTGTTCTTTGAGGTATTTGTTGGCGTAAGAAACATCTGATTTCTTTCTCACACCATCACACTATTTTGAAAAAAATGGAATGCCCCATATGGTGTTGGCGTGGAGATTTATGGCGCCTCCTTCAAACCCTAAACCCGAACTCCCATCTATAAAAAGGGGGTCCAATAGTTGGACGCCCCATATGAGATCTAGTTGAAAAATTGTTTCTTCTTAAAAGCTCTCTCCTCTCTTCCCTTCCTCCATTAATTCTTCTCCCTCTCTAGAACGTCTAAGAGATCAAAGGAAGAAGAAGAAGATCAGTCTTCAAAGATCCTTACGAGCTAAGCAATCTCGAGGAGCCTGATTAGCATCCGTTCTTCCTGTGGATGATCTGTAAAGATCAGACATCTTTGTGCTACTGTGAGCAACCTAAAGGAACTGCTATCCAAATGATACACTTATGGAGATCAGTATCCCGTGCTTCGATAATGAGTTCTGAACTCGTTAGATCAGTTTTGGTTAGATCTAAGGGTTAGATCTAGCTACAGCATCGATATGATCGATGCAGATTTTTATTTTTTAGATCTTAAACTCATATTTAATCATATCATAAATCTTGGGATGGTAGTTTAGATTAGATCTTATGCATGTAATATAGGTTAAATTATTTAATTTATCAAGATCCACTGCAAAAATTTTAAAATTGCATGCATAGAATTGTCAATATTTCATTTAATTGGTATCCAAGCTATTATTCGACATGATATGATTTCTTATGTATTTAAATATAATTTTATATTATTTAGATTAAGACCTAAATAAGTTTTATTTTCAGATCTGATTTTTGATCAGTCCTATACATGTTAGATTAGATGATTTGAGTAGCAAAGTACTCGGATTGGATAATCACCAGACCGTCAGTCATGGGAGCAAGTAGAATTATATGACCCTCTCCTTCCATTCAATAGGGGTGCTCTTATGGCGTGTAGGGGTGCCACTGTGAGGTCCCATGAAAAAGAAAATGAAAAGAACTTATTTTTCTGCAAAATCCTAGATCTTGAAATCTTAAAATTTATTGTATGTGATACAAATTATAAAAATATATATATATAATATTAATAATTAAAATTATTTTAATTTGAAATCATGAAAAGTTTAGATATGATTTAAAAGATTTTATGATTTAATGTAAAAGGTTTACATGAGAAATAGTTTCAAAACTTAACCTAAATCCATGTTGATGCTGAACTTAACTAAAAATTAAGTGTAGAATCGATTAGATCAAGAATTGTAATTTAAGATCTAATGACATTGCATAAAACATGAGGACATGGGTTAGTTCAAATCAGATCTTCTTAATTAGATTAGACCTAAGGTTAGAATCAAAGAGTTAATGGACTATATAAAGAAATTAATTAAATCTAGTCAAATATTGAATTAGATTAAATCAGAATTTTTCTAGAACCAATACAATAGTTGTAGATGGTCAAGTCCATGTCTTTGATTAGATCAAATGGATCTTGATTGTGGCTCAGTGGTCGAACCTGAATCATTAGGCTGGTGAAATCGAAACTAATTAATCAATTGGTATCTAAGATAAGCTTGGTATTTCAACCAGTAGTTTTTAATTGGGAGTGGCTTATCTGACTATTTTGATGGTGTCTAAGGCAAGCTTAGCATACTCTTCCATCGATCTCACTTACATGATTAATTTGATGGATTATATTTTGATTAGATTGCTAAGTGACTCGAGTTGATCCATGCCATTAAGGTTGATCAGTATGACTGATCTAGGTACTATTTCAACCAGCATGATACTAATCCAATTCAATGACTTGGTAAAGTCAGTGGGAGGATTGTGGTTTACTGATTAATTTTTTTTTTCTCTTATTCATAAATTAAATTCTCTAAATTATTAGATCCTCAAAATGAGATAGTTATGGTGATAACTAAATCATAGCCTCCCATTAAGTTGGGTGATAATGGGTCCATTAGTATGATGATCATTGGAGGCTCAATGGCTTGGTGCTCATCTACTATTAAAATTATCATTCATAATATAATAACTCAGTTGAGTGTCTCTAGCAAGTAGTCCGATTAGCCAGCTAAAGTCGGGCCTGATCATTTAGTAGTTAGATTCTTAAGTATGATCATGTTAATGGTTGGACCTAACCAGGACTTGCAGAGAAGATTAAAGTCAACTGAAAAGTTATCTGAGGCTAAATCAATTACTAAAAATTATTTGATGAAATAATTGGTTAAAAAACCCATCCATAGATGCACATGGGTGAGCCGGCCAAAGTCGGGCTCGTGTGCAATCTGTGTGGATTCTTGTATTTGCTAAAAAATTAAGACAATTTCTTGAATTGGAAGTAGAGGCTACCAATTCGTATAAAATAATGGGAGAACCTTTAGATTAAAGTCTATGTCTTTAGGCTTAATTAATTCATATACTGATTAGGTTTTGTTTTCCTTTGTGCAGTTATGGCCAAAAGTTTGTCGCTCCGATCACTGTTGGACAGTGAGAAATTGACAGGATTTAACTTTGATAATTAGTATCGAAAGTTAAAAATAGTCTTGGTGCATGAGCGGATCTTGTACATCCTTATAGATCCGGTACCTGAGGAGTCTGCTCCAAATGCTCGTGGTGCGGTTCAAGATACTTATTTGAAGTGGCTCAACGATCGCACCATGGTATGTTGCATAATGTGGGCTGCCATAAACGATGAGTTCAGCTAAAAATTTGAAGAAGCTCAGTCAGAAGACATGCTCAAAATGTTGAATGAGTCTTTTGATACTTCTGACGATGTTAAGCGGCACAAGATCAGTTATATCATTTTCAATGCTCGTGCATGATCGAACATCTAATTAAATTAGGTTCCTTCCTCTCATTGAGTTCAAACCAAATCTGATTTTGTTTGGAATTAAGTTGGAAACAAAGAGTCCCAGCCAACTGGAACTCTCTTTCCCTTGTGCATGCCCTGGACCCACACCATTCTCTACACCCAAAAATAAGTTATGTGAGATTTTTTGGTGTGAGAAGAGAGGACACAGAGAGGGTGGACAGCACTCTTGATGAGTCATTGATCTTATTTCTTTCCTAATTTGAATTCGATTGAATCAAGGATAAGGAGATAAGAAGGAAAGAGATCCGTCTAGTTTGGAAAGATGGGTGGCGCCAAATGATTTTTTTCTTTTGTTCTTTGAGGTGTTTGTTGGCATGAGAAAGATCTGATTTTTTTCTCACACCATTACACTATTTTAGAAAAAATAGGATGCCCCATATGGTGTTGGCGTGGAGATTTATGGTGCCTCCTCCAAACCCTAAACCCTAACTCCCATCTATAAAAAAGGGGTCTAATAGTTGGACACCCCATATGAGATCCAGTTGAAAAATTATTTTTTCTTAAAAACTCTCTTTTCTCTTTCCTTCCTTCATTAATTCTTCTTTCTCTCTAGAGCATCTAAGAGATCAAAGAAAGAAAAAGAAGATCAGCCTTCAAAGATTCTTACGAGCTAGCAATCCTGAGGAGCCTGATCAGCATCCGTTCTTCATGTGGATAATCTATAGAGATCGGACACCTTTGTGCGGCTGCGAGCAACCTGGAGGAACTCCTATCCATATGATATACTTGCAGAGACTAGCAACCCGTGCTTTGGTAATGAGTTCTGAACCCGTTAGATCAGTTTTGGTTAGATCTAAGGGTTAGATCTAGTCTACAGCATCGATATGATCGATACAAATTTTTATTTTTTAGATCTTAAACTCATATTTAATCATATCGTAGATCTTGGTATAGTAGTTTAGATTAGATCTTGTGCATGTAATATAGGTCAACTTGTTTAATCTATTAAGATCCGCTGCAAAATTTTTAAAATTACATATATATAGAACTGCCAATGTTTCCTTCACCATTATATATTACAATTATATTATTATAATAATTATAATTTATATTATATAAATATTATTATATATAGTATAATAGATTATATTATAATATATTATATCATATTATTATATTATTATATACAATAATATATTATATTACTATATTATAATATTATTATATATATTATAAGATAATATACTATTTTATAATAAAATATAGTATGTTATATTATAATAATATATTATAATATATATTATATAAATATTATATATAAAATAAAATATTATATTATTATTATAAGACTTAAAAAGATTATTTTTTTGATTGATAGAAAAATGATTTAGCCACTTCTTAGGTGGGTAAGACTTCCTCCCATTTCATAGATAAATACTATCTATGAAAAAATAATTTATCCATCTAAAAAAGTGTGAGAACATAGGTAAGTTGATCAATGAAAAAATGACTAACCTTTTCATAATAGTTATCCATAAAAGAACAGGCCCTTAATATATTCCTCCACATATGACAAAGTTCATACAAATTGTTTGGCATTGGTTGAACCCATAATCCCTAAAGAAGCTAAGGCTAAATAGATTGTATGTATATTGTAGCAGCAAGTGGCCTATCGATTCGTCACATGTTTCACATAACGGGCAGCCGCTTCCAACATCAACACCTCTCCTTATTAAGTTATCTTCTTTGAGAATTTTGTTGTTGTAGCATAGCCAGTATAAAAATTTGTTTTTCTTTGGTAGTGGTAATTTCCATGTGATATCTTCGAACAAAGATTTTACTTACCATGCTTGAGCAAGTTGTAGCATTGTTTGATCGAGAAAGTCTTCATTTTAGTCCATATTGGATATAAATCCGATAGGGCACCCATGACGGGCAAAAGCCGACCCATACCCATTTGAAAATGAATAAGAGGGAGTGGTTATTAGCAACTATTTGCAGCAAATATTATGCCCTGAATCCAACACTCGGGTTAGGTACATGACGGCCGCATACTCTAGGGCAAACCCTTAAGAATATACAAAGTCTTAAAATTTGTTACAATCTCAAAATTCTCATGAACACTATTGATCTTGATTCATAACAAAAAATTTTGAAGGGAAACATGGCAGTTCTGTGTATGTATTTCTAAAATTTTGTAACGGAACATATATAGATTAAACAATTTAATCTACAATGCATGTATAGATTAAATCTAAGACTATCATACAGGATTTATGACATGAACTAATATGCATGTATGTAAATATGAAATTTAAAATTCAGCAAACATAGATCACATCTATATCAAATTAGATCATATTTAAATTATAAATTGAGTTCAACACTCCATACTTGAGTCAGGGTAGCAGATCACCACATCTGAAATTCATGGTAGTTGATTCTTCATGATGCTCAGCAGCCGCATACGCGTCCGGCCTCTATGGATATCCACACGAAGCCCTTGTGCTGATCGATCTCCCCAAGAGTGTTAGCTCGCAAAGATACCTTTTGTTGGCTATTCTAAGAGAAACATAAAAAAAGATAAAGAACAGGGAGACCCTCTTCTTTTCTTTCTGGATGCATGCATCAGATCTCTATAATAGAGATCAAGAGAAGAACCCTTTCTTTTCAATTCTTTCATGCACAAGAGAGAACCTTTCTCTCTTTCTTTTTGTACCATCAAAAAAAAAATTTTTCTCTGATTTTTCACTATAAAAATTAGATCTAATCTGAATTTTTATATAAAAAATAATATGAAATCCTAAGTCCTAGAAGAATCCAAAAGAGAGATCCAAGAGAAGAACTGTTCTTCTCCTTTTTTATTCCTTTTTTTTCTTGATCTAGAGCCCTAGGAAGCCCCAAACACCCAACCATATTTTTTTGATATTTTTTCTCGAAATTCTCATGTTAAAAATCAGCTCCAATCTAATTTTTATCTTAAAAAAATAAAAAAAAAAATCTGAGAGAAGAACTCCTTCTCCAAGGCTGCACACAAGAAAGAAGACCTTTCTTCTTCCTTCTCTTCCTCTCGTTGGGAAGAACCTTTCTTCTCTAATTTTCTACTGTAAAACTAGCAGAGGAGCCTCTCTTCGATGCCTAAGAACCAGCAGCAAAAGTCTCACAAAATTCTTTCAAAAGAGATTGGAGAAGAAGGCTTTGACGTGTGGAATTTGGGGCGTCCAACTCTGAGACGGCCCCTCCTTTCTTTTTGATGACAAGAAGAGGGGGGACGACTTCTTTTCTTTCACGAAAGAGGAGAGAGGGTGCGGCATCTAATTTGGGGCATGGGTTTCTCATGGTGAGAGGGAGATGTGGTGTGGAGAAACTTAAATAGATACGTAGTGTTGAGTTGGTTAAGTCCTATTTCAAATAAAACTCATGAATCTTATTCCAACTTTAACTAATTCTTGAATCTAATCCTAGCTAACTTAGGAATTAGTTATAACAAAATAACTAATTAGATCTTAGATCAATTATGAAACCAATTAGATCCTAATCCAATTGAAAAATTAGTTAGATTAAAATCCCATCAATCCAGAGATTTATTCTTCTCATCTTATTGGATATCAGAAAAGTTTTTGATCAATAGGGCTTGATCCAATCAAGCCTATTATCCAATAAGATTTGATCCAATCAAATCTAAATCAAATTAAATTAAATTTTATTCAATTCAAAATTTAATTTGCATCCCTAAGATCAATTGGAACAAACCCTGTTATCCATTAGGACTGCATCCAATCAATCCAAAGCAAACCTAATTAAATTAAATTCAATTAGATTTGATCCAATCCCCATTGCTCAATCAAATTGAGCCAATAACAATCAAATTGTTAATTAACTATTCCTCTAATTTACCAACCATTAGTAAATAATTTATTACAACCTTTGTATAGGATTAATCATCAATCATATTGATAATTAAATCTTTTAATAATTTATAATCATCGATCAGTCATTTGATTAGATAGGTACTTTTATGTGTGTAACTCTATAAGTTCGAACCTAAGTCGATAGCATAAGAATAATTTTTATACTAATCGATATAACCATTTGACAATGGGATCCGACATCCGGATAGGCCGAATGTATGCTCAGCAATACTCTAGAACCTATGTGGATATAGTTACCGTATAATTCATCCCTTTGACTCTCGATGCTCAAGGATGACTTAGAGTTAAATTGTCAATCCTGGATGAGTGGTCCACATTATATCTCAACCTCAAAAATTCTGTGACTTCTCACTAGGACTACTTTGGCCAAAATTTTGTTGAATTGAAACACAGTGATGCATCATCTCTAATTTTACTTAGAGCGATCAATCCCATCTTGACTCGCACTCAGACTTCACAAGTACTTGACTGTACCCAAAAATCTTTCATTATTGAATTAGAAATTTAGATAGTCTGGCATTAAAGTACAGTGGGTTGCTTGTAAGTCACTGAGGCATCCTCAAGTCAGAGGGACACTTATACCCATATCCCATCAGAGCAATCCTTGACAGCAGAGTAATCTGAAGTTGGTCACACTTAGCGAAATATACTCCTACATGTTACCCATATGCCATACCCATGTCACCACATGCCTTGGTTAAGAGGACAACTAACTAATATGGCGCACAACGACCTACACTTGATACAATTATCGTTCTTGTAATAATTGTATCATTTGGTCACGAGCAAGATTTAAGAACTATACGATAAATCCTCTTTTATCATTTTGAAAGTAGCTCTAAGGACTTCATCTATATGAGTTCTATTTAGGAAGATGTATTCTTTATGATGAATATGCTAGATAACATTTATCATTTTATAATTCATATACATGTATGAAGCATAATTATCTACAATTTAGATGATTGGCTTTAGGATATATTTTCTAACAACTCCTACTTGGACTAAAGCCAATAGATCGATATCCAATATCCATCTTCTATTTATGATCATCGAACTCCTTAGATTCGATTGCTCTAATCAATAGATCTATCAAGTTCTCCTTTCAGTCAATCTTTCTAAGGTTGACTTTACCTCAGTCTTTTCAGATAAGATGATTGCAATACAAAAAGTGTTTGGTTCTCAGATGGAACATCAGTTCTTCAACTTGAGCTATAGCTCCAGTACTACTATCAATATGGAAGAACTGGACTATCAATGAAGGGTGCCATTCTAAGCTCGCTAATGAACTTTTATAATTGAACAATTTCTTGACCAGCATTAAATACCGTAAAAAATTTCGTATCGTAAATAAAACTGGCTACTAAATACTGCATAGAACATTTTCAGCGTGTCGCTCTTGTTTTTAAGATAAAAACATAACCTGACATAACTTTGTCATTTAGAATCGATTAGAAACTGGAATCAATATTCCATAGGTTTTAAGTCAGATTCTCCATAAATGAGTCATTGGTCCTTAGTATTTCATAAATACTTAAGGATGGTTCTTATAACCTTCCAAACCTTTATGCAGAATAGAGATGACAACCAAGTTTTTATTCTCTATAATGTAGGGATGTCATTTCGATTAAGAGAATTTCATCTCAAACAACACAAAGAATACTATTACAGAATTATTAACCCATTTGTACATATTGGATTCTACTTCGTTCTCAATGAAACCATATGTTCAAAACATATGTTCTAACTCTGAAAAGTTTGATTCAATCCAAATGAACTTGAGGATGGCCAAAAGAAAAAACATCTTGTCATAGTCAACACTATAACTTTGATGAAATCTCTTGGCAACCAGATAGAATTAATAGGTCTCTACCTTTTCATTTGTGCCTTTTATCCATCTAAAATCTACTCACACCCCATGGATCTTACCCCTTTAGGTGAATCAACGAATGTCCATATATCATCGATCTTCATGGACTTCATTTCAGATTTAATGGCTCCAACCCACTTCTCAAAGTTAGATCCCTATATGGTATCCGTATGAGAGATCAAATCTCCATTTCGAACTTAGAAATCAAAATATCTGTTCGACTGATATGGTACTCTACCGTATCTACCCAAGGATGCCTTTACATCAGACTCCGGATTTGATCTAATCAACTCCGATTCTGTTAGTTTGTGTTAGAGTCGGTTCCTCTGCCTATCAAGCTTCATCAAGCTTGTTCTTAACGGCATCAGTTTCTTCACCAATGAACTTCTTTTTAAAAAAAAAAGCCTTAAGATTCATGAACATCTTATGTCCATTAGGAAGTTAGAAGAAATATCCCAAAATAAAATTTATCAGATCAAGATCCAAGCTAGTCGGTTTGTGAACATTTCACATAAGCTCGACATCCCAAACCCTAAGGTAAGAGAGCATCGAATTACTCAAGTCCATATCTCATATAGAGTTTTGGTGATCGATTTGCTTGGAACGTTCTTGAGCACATACCAAGTAGTCTCTAAACATAACCTCAGGTAGACCAGCAAACCCACAGTGGATCGAATCATGTCTAACAAAGTTTGATTCCTTCTTTCAGACACCCTTTTAAACAGCGGTGTTGCAGAAGAGGTCCATTGAGAGAGAATCCAATTCTCTTCAAGATATGTTAAAAACTTACTACAAAGGTATTCACTTTATCAGTCTGACCGATGAGTTCTAATAGTCTTTATAGTTTATTTTTTACCTCATTATGGAATCGTTTGAATATTTTAACTGATTCAAACTCGTGCTTCATAAGTAAGACGCACCTATACTAAGATAGGTCGTTAGAGATTTTAATGAAGTAGTAAGTCCTCTTCTAGCATGTATGTTCATGAGTGCAAATACATCAATATATACCAAACTCAGAATATCACTGGCTCGTTCACCCTTTTTAATAAAAGGTGACTAAGTCAACTATGCTAAAGGTAGGCTTCAGTGACATTATCTAATCTAAGATGCTAGTTAGACGTGTACTTTACACTAACAGGCTATGGTACTAGTTTATGTCAATTTCAATTGTCCACTCATTATTGCAGTATCATTCATAATGATATCGCAATAATCATTCTTATTAACACTATCAATAAGATTGGACAATAGTGACAATCACTTAAAATGATATTTTTAGGATTGAAAACAAGTTCGACGATTTCTAATATTAAGATTGGAAATGGCTTCCATCTCTTACATTCAGGAATCTCTTATCGTTTTCAAATCTTCTACTATCCTGAAGTCTTTTGTAACTATTTGCAAACATGACTTGTACTGTCGGTATCCGATACCTAGATAGTAGTATTACCAATAGAAAAATTTTAAGGAGTTATCATATAACTATCTTGACCAGCAATCATTTACTGATTTCTCTTTTAGGTCTGTTTGGGTTAGTCTTAGACTTCTTGATCAATTAACTCAAAAACTATATTCAACTTCTGATACTAGCTATCGAAGTTAGATTCGATAATACTATCACTATCTAATAGTGAATAGAGCGATAATTTTCTAGTCATTTTTGAAAGAGAACAATTGACCTATTAGTATATGAACTATTTTAAGCCTAAAGATTTAGACTTTAGTTTAAAGATTCTCTCACTATTTTATACAAATTGGTAGTCTCTACCTCTAATTCGAAGAATTATTTTAATTCCTTAGCAGGTACTAGAATCCACATAGACTACATTGGGATCCGAGTGTGGCTTGGCCAATCCTAGTGCATCCATGGGTAGGTTCTTAACCAATTATTTCTCTAAACAATTTCTATTAATTAGATTTTACCCCAAGTATCTCTTCAGCAGGCATGTGGTGCCTTCACTAAAAAATCTGATTAGGTCCAACCATTAACATGACTACATCAAGTACATCCAGCAAACAAATGCTCAGGCCTGAGTGTAGCTCGACCAATCTGACTATTGATTTGAAGGACACAACAAGAAGGTTATATGATGAATGATAGTTTCAATACCTAATAGACACCAAGCATGTGGCGTCTCCAATACCTATTTAGAATATTAGACACATTATCATGCACCTTAATAGGAGGCTATGATCTAGTTATCCCCATAACTAGCTTATTTTATGAAAATAATAATTTAAAAGATTTGGTTAATATATTTTATAAGATGTCAGTCAATCTGCAAGTCATAAATTCTCCCACTAACTTCACCAAGTTATGAAAAGGACTAGAGACTAGTTGATCTAACCGATAAGTCATAAATCTTCTTACTGACTTCATCAAGTCATGGAAAGGACTAGAGACTAGCTGGTCTAACCAACAAGTGGTAAATCCTCCCATTGACTTCAATAAGTCATGAGAAGGACTAAGACAAGCTGGTCCGGGCACCTAAATCAACAATACTGATTAACCTTAACAATATGGGTCAACTTGAATCATTCAGTGATCTAATTAGTCCAATGATTTGGGCTCAACCATTAAGCCTCAATCAAAGTCCATTTGGTTCCATCAAAGATATGGACTCGACCTTCTACAACTATTGCGTTTGATCTAGAGTTTTCTTGACTTAATCTAAATCAACTATTGGTTAGATTTGATCAACTACTCTTTTAGTTTATTAAGTCTTTGAATCTAACCTTAAGTCTAATCTAATTAAAAGGACCTGATTTGAGCTAACCCATGCCCCATATTTTATGTAATGTCATTAGATTTTTAATCATAATTCTAGATCTAAAATATATTTCTTAATTCTTAATTAAGTATAGCATTAACATGGATTAAGATTATTAATTGAAATTATTTCAATTTTGTAAAATAATTTTACATCATTTTTATGCAAATTTTTTTTTTTCGAAAGCTAGGTCGGCTCACCCCTGAACTAAGTCAGCTCACTTTAGTGAGTCGACTAAGTCTAATATTTAGTCGACTAACTGATCATGAACAGTAACCATTACTATTTTGTCTGAGACAACTGGATCGGCTTAGTCAGCACTGAGCTGACTAAATTAGGGGACTTTGAACTTGGTCGGCTCAGTGGGCATGCCAACAAGTATCATATAGTTTCAGATCTAAAAATTTTTGCATAAACTGAAATAAATTCAATCATAATAAACTTTAAATTATATCTAAATATTTTATGATTTTAAATTTTATTTTTTATGATTAAAATAATTTTAATCATATAGAGTAGATGTTCTACTTTTCATACAACTCAAGTTTTATATCACATATAATAATTTCTAGGGTTTCAATATCTAGGATTTTGTAGAAAGGTAAGTTCTTCGTTTTACATTCTTCTTCAAAAGTTTAAATCACATGGCACCCCTACATGCCATAAAAGCACCCTATCAAATAGGAAAAGAGGGCCTTTAAACTCTTTTTGCTCTTATGATCGGAGGCTTGGTGATCAACCTAATCTAAGTACTTGTTAATCGGATCATCTAATCTACTCATATATCATATACACAAAAATTTAGATCTAATCTAAATTATATCAAATCTGATTTTTACATTAGATTATATCTAAAATCATATCATAATACATCTCATGCATTACTAAATCTAGATTTCAACTCTATATGCATATATGTTTATGTCATAACGAACCTGGCTCTGATACCAGTTCAAGAAAAGTATGGCAATTTTGTACATGCATTTTTTAAATTTTACAGTGAAACATACATAGATTAAATAATTTAATCTATAATGTATGCATAGATCAAATCTAAAACTACTATATAGGATCTATTACATGAACTAATACACATATATGTAAATCTAAAATCTAAAATTTAGCAAACATAGATCACATCTATATCAAATTAGATCATATCTAAATTATAAATTAAGTTCAAAACTCTATACCTAAGTGTAGATAGCAGATCACCGCATCCAAAATCTATGGTAGTTAGTTTTTTATGATGCTCAGTAGCCGCATACGTATCCGACCTCTATGGGTATCCATACGAAGCTCTTATGCTGATCAGTCTCTCCGAGAGTGCTAGCTCGTGAAGACACCTTTTGTTGGTTGGTCTAAGAGAAATATGAAAAAGATGAAGAATAAGTAGATCCTCTCTTTTTCTTCCTAGATCCACGTATCAGATCTCTATAATAGAGATCAAGAGAAGAATCCTTTCTTCTCAATTCTCCCATGCACAAGAGAGAACCTTTCTCTCTTCCTTTTTGCGCCATCAAGAAGAACTTTTCTTCTCTAATTTTCTATGATAAAAATCAGATCTAGTCTGATTTTTTATACAAAAAATAATATAAAATTTTAAGTCCTAGAAGACCTAAAAGAGAGACCCAAGAGAAGAACCGGTCTTCTCCTTTCTTATCCTTTTTTCTCCTTGATCTAGAGCCCTAGGAAGTCCCAAACACCCAACCAGATTTTTTTGATATTTTTTCTCTAAATTATCATGTTAAAAATTAGATCTAATCTAATTTTTATTTTAAAAAAAAAAAAATCTGAGAGAAGAACTCCTTTTTCAAGGCTGTATACAAGAAAGAAGATCTTTCTTTTTCCTTCTCTTCCTCTCATTGGGAAGAACCTTTCTTCTCCAATTTTCTACTATAAAACCAGCAGAGGAGCCTTTCTTTGATGCCTAAGAACCAACAGTAAAAGTCTCATAAAATCCCTTCAAAAGGGGTTGGAGAAGAAGGCTTTGACGTGTGGAATTTGGGGTGTCCAACTCTTGGATGCCCCTTCCTTTCTTTTTGGCAACAAGAAGAGGGGGATGACTTCTTTTCTTTCACGAAAGAGAGGAGAGGGTGCGACATCTGATTTGGGGCATGGGTTTCTCACGGTGAAAGGGAGATGTGGCGTGGAGAAACTTAAATAGATGGGTGGTGTTGAGTTGGTTAAGTCCTATTCCAAATAGGACTCATGAATCTTGTTCCAACTCAAACTAATTTTTAGAACCAATCTTAACTAACATAGGAATTAGTTATAACAAAATAACTATTAGGTCCTAACCCAATTATGAAACCAATTAGGCTCTAATCCAATTAGAAAATTAGTTAGATTAAAATCCCATCAATCCAGAGATTTATTCTTCTCATCTTATTGGATATTAGGGAAGCTTTTGATCAATAGAGCTTGATCTAAGCAAGCCTATTATCCAAGAGGGTTTGATCCAATCAAACTTAAATTAAATTAAATTAAATTTTATTCAATTCAAAATTTAATTTGCATCCTTAAGATCAATTGGAATAAGCCCTGTTATCCATTAGGGCTGCATCCAATCAATCCAAAGCAAACCTAGTTGAATCTAATTCAGTTAGATCTGATCCAATCTCTATTGTTCAATCAAATTGAGCCAATAATAATCAAATTATTAATTAACTATTTTTCTAATTTATCAACCATTAGTAAATAATTTATTACAATATTTGCATAAGATTAATCATCAATCATATTATAATTAAATCCTTCAACAATTCAAAATCGTCGATCAGTCATTTGATCAAATAGGTACTTCTATATGTGTGACCCCATAAGTTTGAATCTAAGTCGGTAGCACAAGAATAATTTCTATACCAATCGATGTAACCATCTAGCAATAAGATCCAATATCCAGATAGGCCGAATGTATGCACAGCAACACTCTAGAACCTACATGGATATAGTTACTATATAATTCATCCCTTTGACTCTCAATGCTCAAGGATGACTTGGGGTTAAATTGTCAACCCTGGATGAGTGGTCCACATTGTGTCTCAAACTTAAAAATCCTGTGACTCCTCATTAGGACTACTTTGATCAAAATTTTATAGAATTGAAACACAGTGATGCATCATCTCCAATTTTATTTGGAGTGATCAATCCTATCTTGACTCGCACTCAGACTTCATAAATATTTGACTGTATCTAGAAACCTTCCATCATCGAATTAGAAATTCAGGTAGTCTGGTATCAAAGCATAGTGAGTTGCTTGTAAGTCACTGAGACAGCCTCAGGTTAGAGGGACACTTATACCCATATTCCATCAGAGTAATTCTTAACAGCAGAGTGCTCCAGAGTTGGTCACACTCAGTGAAATGTACTCCTACATATCATCTGTATGTCATACCCATATCACCAAATGCTTTGGTTAAGAGGATAACCAACTAATATGGCACACAATGATCTATACTCGATATAATTATCATCTTTGTAATAATTGTACCATTTGGTCACGAGTAGGATTTAAGAACTGTATGATAAATCCTCCTTTATCATTTTGAAAGTAGCTCTAAGGACTTCATCATAACATATGAGTTCTATTTAGAAAGATATATTCCTTAAGATGAATCTACCAGATAACATTTATCATTTTATAATTCATACACATGTATGGAGCACAATAATCTACAACCTGAATGATTGACTTTAGGATATATTTTTTAATAAATTTTACATTAACAAATATCAAACCTTATACAATTTATAAAACTTGATCAACCAACTGTTATTAATGATGCTCTATCTAATCAATCTTTTCAAATCGAGATCCTAACCTTAGCCAAGTACAAGTATTTTTTAACTTTGATAAAGGAAAGAAAGGTTCTAAACATTACAGCCCAACAAGAATCTTCCACACTCATACTAGTATAAATTTGAAATATCTTTTAACAAAATATATAACTGATAAAAAAATAATAAGATTTATACATCATCAATATGATAGTTGATAATATCATCCTGTACAGTTCTATTAAACACGTCACAAATCACCAATCGTCAATTGTATTCAACACTAATTCATTGAGATTACTTATAATTAATTGATTAATACAGTCTGATCCAGACAACATTATTATTTTGGCATTGGACTAGATCTGCTCACATTCCAATCCATGGTAGGCCAAACACATACTATATTTCTATCTGTGGCTGGCAACCACATCTCAACTCGCGGCTGACATCACAAATATTAGGTTTCACATGTGTAGGCTAGTCCAGATATCCTTAATTAGTGTCAGTTTATCATTTTGATTTAATTTCAATATTGAACTAGTACAGCAATGTTTGAGCCTGTGGCAGGCCAAAACATCTCAACCCATGGTTGATACGTCATGTTTCACACATGGCCGACTCGTCCATATGTTCTCCTTTCCCATGCTTACAGTTATGCACATTTATGTTTGTCTTTCTGGCATTTGACTAATTATAAGCATGCTCTAGCCCATCTTAGGCCAAATACAATGCCATATCTAGCCTAAGATTAGTCCAGCACACACACTACATTTCTTGCATAGCCAATCAATCCAAACACCACCCATGCCCCATCCATATTATTAAAATCATAAATTTGATTTTTGGCATTAGATTAGTCACAGTCATGCTCCAGCCAATGGTTAGCCAAAACAATATCGCACCTTAGTTCGAGACTTATCCAGTATATATATCATGTTTCTTGCATGACTGGCTAATCTAAATGTTGCCCATCCTATCAATTATGTTAAATCATATTTTTCTTACTCATCAATCATTAAACATCAATTAATCATAATTCAAGCAATATCAATTCAACAGTACATAATACATATAATAATAGATATAAAATATGTTAGATTTAGGTGATTTTCAGCATGCAATTTTTTTATCTAATGAACATATGCAGCGGATGGGTAAAATTAAAGCTATTTTAATCTTAAACATGCTTGGATCTAATCTTATAATCACCTAGGGATCTTTCTAAGCATGCTATAAAATAAAAACAAGATTTGATTTCAAAGAGATGGATCAAATCCATACCTCAATCACTCCTGTGTTTCTTTAAGACCCAAATTTGAGGATGTCTACGGTCCTGATCTAGCCACATAAATGTCCATCCTCTATAGGTATCCATCAGGATCTATTTTGGATCTTTCTTCTCATTGTAGATTCATCTTCTCCAAAATGAATCGCAGCCTTTTGGATCCTTGATCAATAGTTGATCTTCCTTCGTGATCTTAACATTTGAATCATAGCCTTTCTCTTTCACGTGACATAGATTGGATTGCCCAACCAAACCTTGAGCATGTGGAGATGGGGGACGCCCAACACTTGGGCATAGGATGGAGAGGAGAGGGAGAGGGGGGCATGGAGATAGGGATAGGGTTCTAGATCTGAATTCTCAATTCATCTAAACCCTAGGAGAAGAGCATCTTAAATAGAGCCCTTCTTGGAGTTCAAACCAAACTCCAATTGGGTTAAAAGGCAAGTCCTTATCACATAAGAACTCTTTCCTCCCTTGATGATTTTCTTTCCAAGAAAATCAAACCCAAATGGAAAGGGATCACGTCCAAATAAGAAAGCCAAGGTTGGCACCCCTCTTAATTTTCTCACGCATGCAAGAGAGGGGGCACACACACTCTTTCTTTTCTCCACACAAATTCCTGGGGGCATGCGCCCCTGGACTTTCCAAAAGAAAAAGGAGGCATGTGCCTCCTCTAGATCTCATCTAGAGGTGGCGTGCACCCCACTCTTCTTTCCTTTTAATCCATGCCACAAGAGGAAAAACAAGGGAGAAAAATGAGAAGATAAGGTGCCAACATTTGGCTTGATCCAATCCTCTTGGGTACCCAATTAAGTGCCCCCATAAACCCAAATCAAAAAGGATTTAGATTAAGTTCAAGGCTTGATTGACTTGATCTAATCCTTATCCAATAAAAAATCTAAGTCCAAAGAAGAATTGGGTTTAACCATATGCTAGCATGGTTCTTCTAAACCCAATAGGATTTCATCAAATCTTAATCCAATTGAAACTTCACAAGCCCAATTGGTCAATCCAAGATTAAATCCCTTAATATGTGACTCTATAAGTTTAATTCTGTTTGGTAGTGAGGTATACCATGATCTTTATTATAGTATCATCGAAACTCCTTCAATGGATTGGATTAATTTCAACTTATACCCATCAAGGATCATCAATCCAGAATGATTCTAGTGAGTTCTCATAATCTACTAGTGACATCTACCAATATGTAGTGGCAATCCAGTAGAACTGAAAATAGAACCTCTAGGTATAGTTATCGTGTGATTTAGTTCTTCTATCAAGAGTTTCAATGGGATGTAGGTCATGAAAACTTATCAAACCCTAAGCATCTGTCATATGCAATACTTAATTAGCTTGAGTCCAATTATGAATCCCATAGAAACTCTTTTTCATTATCATGATGCTGTGGCCACAGACTTAAGGACTCAGCCTCTTAGGTCGGATAAGACTACTCCTCGACTACTAAGATTGATAACTCTTCTATAAGTGCACACCTTACTCTTACAGTGAATTTACTACAGCCAACGAATACCATAAGGTTTCGAATGACTAGTATAATACCCAGCTCAATTGGATCAACCCACTTGACCCAACCCACTAAGAGAAGTGGCCCAAACAGTCCATGTACAAATTAAAAAAAAAAAAAGAAGAGAGAAAGAACAGGAGGAAGAAGACTCCCGTTGGGAGTCTTCCTCTCTGTTGGAATCTCGGTCAGAGTTCAACTCTAGGGCTCCTCTATAAAAGGAGACTCTCTTCCCCTCCATGAAGATCAAACACCAAGGACCCCTCCTCTCTTTTCGTCTTTCTTCCTCCACTGATTTTAGATGAATCTCACCATGCTCATCAGAATCTCGACTACAGCTCATCGAAAAGAGCAAGGTAAGGTTTGAAATAGTTGTTTGACCCGTCTCTCCTTCTTTCTCAACCCTTGCAGCCATGATTTACTTGTTGATTTTTTGGGATAAATTAGATTTGAAATCCTTTGTTTCACCATCCTTTTCATGGATTCTTTTTTAATTTTTTTTGGCGACTATAGCTGCCGTCAGTCGCTGGTTGAGGGACTCTTAGCTGAGTCACCGTGGACTGCACCTCCAGCCACCTTCTTTGGGCAAGACTCCTTGGGAGTTGGGGAAGATGAAAGGGACTCAAAGATCTCCTGTTCTGTTTAAATGAAGGAAGAAGAAGAATGAAGAAAGAGAAAAAGGAAAAGAAAGGAAAGAAAATGAAAAAAAGAAAAGAAAAAAAAAAGAAAAAAAAAGAAAAAAAGATAAGAAAAAGGAAAAAAAGAAATAGATCTCTCTTCTGTCCTCTCTCCTTCCTCTCTTTCTCTCTTCACTTTCTCTCTCTAAAATTTTTTCTCTCTAGATTATTTATCTCTTTTCATGAATTTCTCTCTCTAGAATTATATCTTTCTAGAAATTTATCTTTTTAGGATTAATCAAGAAAAAAACTTTATTTTGATGAGTTTGAATGATTTTAACGAAGGGGTTTTAATCCATGATCGCTGATTGGCATGTTGACATCTATCTTGATCAAATTAGATATTATTAGATTTTATAATCAATCATTTTATTGAGTTATCTATGGAGTAATTGAATCATGATTTGATGAAAATTATCTTGTTCAGACTAATTGAGATGTTGGACTATATAACCTGATCAATTCGAATTATACCTTATAAATTCTCTCTCTTCTGATTTTCTCTCGCTACTTGATTTATGAACTCAATGAAAAATTTTTAGTTCTATCACTTCGAATCTGATTTGACGTAAATAGTCATTCTCTGGACCACTTATGTCCTAGTTGGATCTTAATCGAAAGAAATTAGATGATCGGACCAATCTAAACCGTTGAATATGGTATTTGTATTTTTTCTGATTATTAGACTTGATCTTATATAGAGGTTGTGGATACCTGATAATCGGATATTGTGATATGATCTATGAACTGAAGATTTTGAAAAGATATTTCTAAAATTATGTGGATTTGTTGGAATGCGTATGAGATAAGTAATACTTTACTTTTTTTAGATTTATCGATAAATATCATATACTTTTCTGACATGATTTATGAAATAATATATGAATTGGATAAATGATATTTTATTATAAAAAATATCTTATTTTAAAATATTATGATGAAGCATGATTGAACATATTAATTTCGTTATGCATTATATTGATTGATTTCAATACCACATAATTATGTATTTTCTTATCAAACTAGAATAAGAAATATGATTTATGAAGAGTTTTGATATCAGAATGATATGAATTGACAACCTAATTATGTAAAGGATCCCACCAATGGGGATAAATACGTTGATAATTGATTTATCCTAAGGGTTTATGTCGCCAGCGGGACCAGCGACATATCGCCAGCGAGATCAGTGACAAATCGCTAGCAAGACTAACAATTTTGAAAGACTTTGCTATCAGATGATTCACAGCTCATCGTAAGATGATACACGGTATTATGATCCTGCCACAAAAAAAATATGGTCATAGCTAATGATTGATGAAAAAAATTAAAGAATAAAAAAAATTAAAATCTCAAAAGAAATTTGAATTTTTGAAAAAGAATTGGATTTGGCATGAATTATATTGTATAATTAAAATTGATTTCGAATTGATGAACTTTATATGCTTATTTTTTTATAAATGATTATTTATTTTGTTGTTTGATGAAATCTACTTAAAATGATCATTGCTTACTAAGCTATCTAGCTCATTATCTCTCTCTTTTATTTTTTAGATTCAGATTTTAAATTACAAATATGGATACTATTTTGGGAGTGAGCTAGGAGCGAGAGACAACAGCATAGATTTATTGTTATATTTTTACAGGATTGTTATTTGAAGTATAATTGATGTAAAATCTATTGAATATTGCTGAATTTATTGAGATATTAAAGTTAAAATTTAGATTGTTAAGTTTTGGATTTAAATTATTGACTAATTATTTCACTGTTATTTTATGATGGCATAATAAGATACCTTGCAGGCTTGTGGAAAGAGTTTGCTATGAGTATGTGGTGGTTGCTATGACCTTTGACTTACGATCTCGAGTCAGAGGTGTGATAATTAATATGGTATCAGAGCATTAGTGGATAAACTATAGCATATAGAATCAAATATAGGATGAGTATAAGTGCGTAGACACTAGAGACATTATGGTGTAGATCTATGATGATTGTAGTATATGACATCTTTATGATTCTTTTGGTTAAATCTTACGATTATGTATGAAAAGATCACAAAAGATTATGATATATAGAGTTTGATTTATGACTAATAATTTGTGGATCATATTATGATTTGTCAAATAGATCATTATTATGATTAATCAGATTTTGATATAAAATAATGGCGAGAGGATTGGTTATAAAATTTTGTTGTGCATTGAGAATATTAATTTGATCGTCATTTGTTTAAATGAATTGCAAGCTCAAAAAAAAAAATGATTTGGGAATGCTATGATATTGCTCTTAATTTTGAAATTAATTATTTAGTGATAAGGTGAAGATTTATTTATAAAAGTATTACTTCAAGATAGACTAATAAAATCTTTTATGATATTTGATTACAATATTCTTTGAAATTTATACTGAAATGTTGATCATGTATGAAGCTTATATGTAGAAACAAAAGTATATTTGGAGAATATTGTAAGCAAGTTTATTTTATATTGAAAAAATTAATTATGGGATAGTTGAATATTCATTTGGGCAGAATCTTTAATTACCATGTTTGGATCTAAATTATAGATATTGCTTATGACTATTGAAGATTATATGATATATATGAAATTTTAATTCAAGGATTATGTATCTATGTTGATCGAGAGATTTTTTGTTATTGTTGTTGAGGTTACAGGAGAAATTCTTGATTGCTATCTTTAGATCGAGACAAAAGATCTACTTATATCTATTTAAGATTTTGGGACATCTATGAAATTTCAATAAATCTATTGTTAATCAAAAAAATTGATTTGATTTGAGATTATGGAATATTCATTTGGTGGAATCTTGATTTACCATCTTGGGATTAAGATAAAAGATTTTAATTATATCTACTAGAGATTATGAGATGTAATATAAAATTTTAAATTTGAAAATTTTGAGATTATGAATTGATCTAAAGTTCTTTTACCATTATTATTGAAGTCTCTAATAAATCTAATGTTGAATGGGGAATATGACTTTAAGTGGCTTGCATAATTATTATGAAAGATTTTTGATAAATGTTAAATATCTTAATAAAAGAAACATTACAAGAGATGAGTGAGTTAAATTTTTCTAATTTGTTTGATGAAAGACTTTAGAACTTGATTGGATCGGTTGAGAAAATTTATCTAATTTTTTTTACTCACTAGAGTTTGATATGGAATTGTTGAGCTAAATTGGCAAGAAAATTAAAATTAATTTATGTTGAATTATAATAACTACTAATAAGGTGGTTTTGATTGTGTCGATTGTCTCAAAGGTTAATTTGGATGGATCTGTTCGATGTATGTTGGGGAGAAGAATTTAAAAGTTTTTTTTGAGCTTATCTTGAATTAAAGTTTAGATATTTTCAATGCAATAGTATACTTTGATCGAAAGCCATTCAGTGCAACTAAGAAAATTTTGATGGCTTAGATTAGAGTACGTAATGGAAGCATAGTGATCTGCATTACTTTGAACTAGTCAACAATATTAATTTTTTAAATCAAAAAGTTTACTATAGATGAATTGATTTGATTTTTTTCCTTTGAAAATCCATTGATAATAGAAAGTATAATATTTTTGATTTTGGATTATTTTGAGAGTCACTACGTGACTTTTATAAGTAAGTCTCCTATGTACCATGCTAAGAGATTTTTTTTTAGCATTCCGAGTTTTGGATGAGTGGATCATTGATTCTTGATATTGGATTTGGAATATTTAACGATGGGTTTTCATTCTCTTAGATTTGAAGCATATGTTTCTTTATCTATTAGAAAAAAATTTAAGATTGTTTATCGATCTTAGATTTTGATCTTAGATTTTTATCCTTGAATATTCATATACAGAGAATATAGTAAAGTTTATTAATAATATTTTGATAGATTGATTGAGTCAATAGTAGATAATGATTTTGGTGAGATCCTTAGAATTGAGATATTGATTTTGATGATAAGAAGTGAATGGTCCTGATTCAGATCAACACGATGTATTGATCTTTTCTTTATGAAATAATTTAAGAATAAAATTACATCAAAAATTAGAATATTAAAAAATTTGAGAGTGAGATTTAAACCATGAATTTTAAGTAAAAATTTTTGAGGACTTAAGCAAGAAAAATTTCGAGGATGAAATTTTTTTTAGGAGGGAAGAATGTAATACCCAGCTCAATTGGACCAACCCACTTAACCCAACCCACCAATAGAAGTGGCCTAAACAGTCCATGTATGAATTTATAAAAAAAAAAGAAGAGGAAAAGAATAGGAGGAATCTGGGTCAAAGTTCAACTCTAGGGCTCCTCTATGAGAGAAGACTCTCTTCCCCTCCATGAAGATCAAACACCAAGGACCCCTCCTTCTCTCTCTTCATCTTTCTTCCTCCATTTGGGAGTCTTCTTCTTCATTGGAATCTGGGTCAGAGTTCAACTCTAGGGCTCCTCTATAAGAGGAGACTCTCTTCCCCTCCATGAAGATCAAACACCAAGGACCCCTCCTTCTCTCTCTTCATCTTTCTTCCTCCATTGATTTCAAATGAATCTCACTATGCTCACCAAAATCTTGACCACATCTCATCGAAAAGAGCAAGATAAGGTTTGAAATAGTTGTTTGACTCTTCTCTCCTTCTTTCTTAACCTTTGCAGCCATGATTTACTTATTGATTTTTTAGGATAAATCGGACCTGAAATCCTCTATTTCACTGTCCTTTCCATGGATTTTTCTTTGAATTTTTTTGACAACTGTAGCTGTTGTCGGCTACTGGTTGAGCGACTCTCGACTGCGCCATTGTGGATTGCACCTCCAGCCACCTTCTGTGGGCAAGACTCCTTTGGAGTTGGTGAAGATGAAAGGAACTCAAAGATCCCCTATTCTGTTTAAACGAAGGAAGAAGAACATGGAAGAAAGAGAAAAAGGAAAAGAAAAGAAAGAAAGAAAAGAAGAAAAGAAAAGTAAAAAAAAAAGAGAAAGAAAGAAAAAAAATAGACTCTCTCTCTCCTATTCTCTCTCTTTACTCTCTTTCTCTCTCTAGTTTCTCTCTCCACTTTCTCTCTCTAAAATTTTTTCTCTCTAGATTATTTATCTCTTTTCATGAATTTCTCTCTCTAAAATTGTATCTCTCTAGAAGTTTATCTTCTTGGGATTAATCAAGAAAAAAAATTTTATTTTGATGAGTTTGAATGATTTTAACGAAGGATTTCTAAGCCATGGTCGTTGATTGGTATGTTGACATCCATCTTGACCAAACTGGATATTATTAGATTTTATCATCTATCATTTTATTGAGTTATCTATGGAGTAATATGTATAGGGATTGTGGATACCTAATAATCAGATACTGTGATATAATCTATGAACTGAAGATTTTGGAAAGATATTTCTAAAATTATGTGGATTTGTTGGAATGCGTATGAGGTAAGTAATACTTTACTTTTTTTAGATTTTTTAGTAAATTATAATATATTTTTCTGACATGATTTGTGAAATGATGTATGAATTGGATGAATGATATTTTGTTATGAAAAATATCTTATTTTGAAATGTTATAATGAAGCATGATTGAACATATTGATTTTGTTATGCATTATATTGATTGATTTCAATACCCCATGATTATATGTTTTCTTATCAAATTAGAATAAGAAATATGATTTATGAAGAGTGTTGATACCAGAATGATATGAATTGATAACCTGACTATGTAAAGGACCCCATCAATGGGGGCAAATACGTTGGCAATTGATTTATCTTGAAGGTTTATGTCACCAGTGAGACCAGTGACATGTCGTCAGTGAGACTAGTGACAAACTGCCAGTGAGATCAATGATTTCGAAGGACTTTATTGTCAGATAATTCATAGCTCACCGCAAGATAATACGCGGTATTATGACCTTATCACAAAAAAAATATGATCATAGCTCATGGTTGGTGAAAAGAACGTAAGAATGAAAGAAATTAAAATCTTGAAAGAAACTCGAATTTTTGAAAAAGAATTAGATTTGGCATGAATTATATTGTATAATTAAAATTGATTTTGAATTGATGAACTCTATATATTTATTTTTTTATAAATAATTATTTATTTTATTATCTGATGAAATTTACTTAAAATGATCATTGCTTATTGGGCTGTCTGGCTCATTATCTCTCTTTTATTTTTTAGATTCAGATTTTAAATTACGAACATAGGTACTATTTTGAGAGTGAGCTAGAAGTGAGAGACAACATCATAGATTTATTGTTATATTTTTATGAAATTATTATTTGAGGTATAATTAATGTAAGATCTATTGAATATTGCTGAATTTATTGAAATATTAAAGTTAAAATTTAGATTGTTAAGTTTTAGATTTAAATTATTGACTAATTATTCTGCTATTATTTTATGATAGTATGATAAGATGCCTTGCATGCTTGTGGAGAGAGTTTTCTATGAGTATGCGGCAGTTTTCATGATCTTTGACTTGCGATCTCAGATTGAGGGCGTGATAATTAGGGATTATATTTATGTGTTGTCAAACTACAGTAAGTTCACTGTGAGCAGTCGAGGTACCGTAGGTCAAAAAATTACTTAGACAATTATAGCATCGAAATAGTCACTGATGAATGAGTAGATATCTATGTGACTTCTCATTCTTAATCACGCTCAGTACCGTTGTTCTCTAACCGCCACTTACACTCTCGATCTAGTGTTCCTACACTATAGACTCGAGATTTGTCTATTTGAAAGGAAAGCAATCTATGCACTGTTAATGGATCAATTACCATCTTCGTGATGATCCAACAATCGAGAGAGATTTAGGAGTTTATCTATAATAACACATCTCAAATTCTTAACTCTTAAGAATATGTATCATTATCTATTAACTCCTTGGATGATTCACAGACACATTACACATGAATGAATAAAAAAAATATTTATTTTATTAATTTTAATAAATTAAATATAAAAATATATTCTGAAATAATAAAATATGTCAGCCAATAATTGACTTTTCAGGTCATACATTTAACAATCTTTCACTTGATGTAAAGCCAATTGACCATATACCTAAGATCCATCTTTTCAAGATGGGCTTCAGTCTTCTACTGGCTCAACTACTTTATCAGTGGGTCTGCCATGTTATCCGCAGAGTCTACTTTTCGCATGTCGATATATTTTTTCTTAAGATAGTTGCATATAATGTGAAACCACTGCTCGATGTGTTTGGACTTCCTATATGATCTAGGCTTCTTAGCGAGGACTATGGTGTTGTTGTTATCGTAGTACAGAGCGATGGCATCACTCTAAGCTCCGCAACAAACTTCTTATACCAGAAGGCTTCCTTTACAGCTTCTGAGGCGGTGATATACTCAGCTTCCATAGTAGATAAGTAATAATCGGTTGTTTGGAACTCTTTCAACTTATAGAACCGCCATTGCAAAAAAACATACATCCTGACATAGATCTTCTATCATCAGGATCAGACATAAAGTCTGAATCAGTATATCCCTCGATTCGTAACTCAAAATTTTTTTAAAAATAAAAAATAAATCCTTAGTCTTTTCTCAAGTACTTAAGGATGTTCTTTGCAGCAGTCTAGTGCTCTTCACCTAGATTCGATTGATACCTGCTCGTGACACTCACGGCATAGCCTATATCAGGTCGTATACATAACATGGCATACATGAGGCTCCCTATTATCGAAGCATAAAAAATTCTGCTCATTCGCTAAATCTTCTCAGGTGTGCTAAGGCACATCTTCTTGGAGAGACTAATGCCATATCTAAGGGGGAGTAGTCTCCTCTTAGAGTTCTCCATGCTGAATCTTTTCAGCACTTTCTTTATATATATCTTCTGTGAAAGATCAAGTATCCTATTAGGTTTATCTCTATAGACCTTAATTCCTGGAATATAAGATGTTTCCTTTAGGTCTTTCATGAAAAATTTCTTGGACAATCAAATCTTGACCGAGATCAACATGAGAATATCATTCCCAATAAGGAGGATATCATCCATATACAATGTGATAGCCCTCCCACTGATCTTCTTGTAAACAAAAGGCTCCTCCTCACTCGATGAAATCAAATGATTTGATTGCATCATTGAAATGAGTGTTCCAACTTCGAGAAGCTTGCTTCAATCCATAAATGGATCTATACAGCTTACAGACTTTGTGATCTCCATCATTGAAAATGAAACCCAGAGGCTGCTCCATATAGATATCTTCCTCAAGGGAGAGGTGATGCCTAAGGATAGGGGACGCCCACACCAAAAGGATCTCTATGCCTAGGCCAAAGTTGATTTCTTAATTCTCTTAAATAGATAAGAGATCCTAGATCAAATCAAACTCCTTAAGGTGCTAGGAATAGGACTCTTCATATTTGAATCAAATCCAAACTCCATGAAATACAAAGATTCCTAAACTAAGTAGGAGAGGTGCCAACTTGCACCTCCCTTCATAATGCCGCATGCCTAAGGGGAGGGGCTATTTCCAGCCCCTTCTCAATCACCTTGGTCGGCCCACATGTTGAGAGAATGGCTGGAAAAAATGGCAAAGCGCACCAAATCAGATTTGGTTCAGATTTAGATCAATTTGAATCTGATTGTAACCAATTTCAAAAAGACTACTGATCTTAATCCAATTAGAATTCTTGTTCAAGTCTAACTTGATAAATTAAACCAATCAAGTCTTAATAAAATTATGTTTGATTAAATTAGATCTGATCTAAAGTAATTAAGATTTAAATCAAATTTTTCATAATTGCTTGAATTATTGATTTGATTTAATTCATCTCTGAAATTAAACCCGCACCTCATACGCAGTGCTAGCTAGACATAGTTAGTGTTTAATTCTGTATGACCTATAACTTAATTCTTAATTAAGTTAATCTACATGTTCAATCAAGTCTCATACTTTCAAATTGAACATATAAATATTTGATCAATTCTTTTCTATATTGTTTGACTTTTGTGTGTGACTTCATAGGTTCGAACACTAAGCCAGCAGTATTGGAACTCCTTCCTATACTAATTGAAGTAACATCTAGCAATGATATCCGACGTCCAGATAGGTCGAATAATTACAAAGTAATATTCAAGAACCACAACATATGGTTATCATATAATTCATCTCTTTGATCCTAATACTTAAAGTGACCTAGGGTTTAACTGTCAACCCTTAAATAGTCATCCACATTATATTTCAACCTTTCAAATCCATCACATGGTTTATCCTAGATAAAGCTTTAGTAAATTAAAATATAGTGATGCATTAACTCCTATAATTTAGAGGAATCAATGCCATCTTGATCTATACACAGACTTCATAAGTACTTAACGGTACCTAGTAGCCTTCCGTTACTGCATTAGAAATGCAGGTAGTCCGATGCCAAAGCATGGTGAGTTGCTTGCAAGTCAATATAATGATCTTAGGTCTGAGGGACACTTATGCCCATACACTTTACGAGCTACTTTTGACAGTAGAGTGCTCAGCAGGTGAGTCACTTGTTCCGTGATAATGTACTTCTATATCTCACCTGTATGCTATACCAATATCTCTACACTCTTTGGTTACGAGGACAACCAATCTATATGGCATACAACAATCTATACTTAATAAACATTATCATCCTATTAATGACATATCATTTGATCACGAACATGTTTAAGCACTATTCGATAAATCTTTCTTTATCGATCATAATATAGTTCTGAAGACTTCATCACAACATAAGAGTTCTAATAATGAAGATGTATATCTTGTAATGAAAAGTCAAAATTATTTTTATTCATTTATCAATAATTCATATATAAAATTTAATTATTTACAATAAGTCAATTGGCTTTAAGACACAATTTTTAATAACTTTCATTTGGATTAAAGTCAATCGGGGTAGTATTTTATATCCATCTTCCACTTATGATCATCAAACTCTTTGATCTTGAGAGCTTTAGTGAAGGGGTCAGCTAAGTTCTCTTTTTCGTCAATCTTTTGCAGCTCGATATCACCTAGATCCATGATTTTATGAGCAAGATGACAGCATCATAGAATGTGTTTGGTTCTGTGATGGGACTTAGGCTCCTTTGCTTGTGCTATGGCTCCAATACTATCACAATATAGTAAAATTGGACCATCAATAGAGGGTACTACTTCAAGTTCAGTGATAAACTTCTTCAATCAAACAGCCTCCTTTGAAGCATCAGATGCCGTAATATATTTTGCTTTGCATACTAAGTCAGCCACCATATGTTGCTTGAAACTCTTCTAGTAAATCACTCCTCCATTCATAGTGAATATGTAGTCTGACATATTTTTGCTGTCATCGTGATCTGACTGAAAACTAAAATCAGTATATCCCACAAGTTTCAAGTTAGTATCTCCATAGATAAGTCATTGGTCTTTAGTATTTCTCAAATACTTAAGGAATATCTTTACAACCTTCTAATAGCTTTCTCCCAGATCAGACTGATACTTGTTCACTACTCCTAGTGAAGAGGCCACATCCAATCTCGTACACATCATGACGTATATGAAGTGAAAATTCAGTGCAGGGGCAAAATGGTAATTTTAAAACTTTTTCAAAATTACTATTTTATAGTAGAATTATTAATTAATCTGATTAATTAATACTAATTAATCCTACACTAGGATCTAAATATGATGCAACAGCATGTATTTAAATTTAAAATTCAAATTTGAAATAGTAAACTTTTTACTGTACTGTGTTCAGAACATATCACCTTTTGCGGGTAGTCGATCACCATAATCTGATCACCGTTGGGGGGCTCTGATCATCACGTCGCAGCTACACTAGTGTCTGGCCTCTGCGGATCATCCACACAAAGCTCCTGTCTGATCGGCTCCTCACGAATGCTAGTTCGTGATTTTACCCTTTTGATGGCTGATGTTGATCGAACTCCTTCGATCGATGTGTGCCGACTCCTTGGATGCTCTGGATCATCTGCACGGTTGGTTGAGAGGCTGATGGATCTCTCCCTAAAATTTGGTGGACTCATGACACTCGTGGCACACCAATCTCACTTCCCGAACCCTAGGTAGAAACCCTAGGGTATACACCAAAAATCCTACGCCCACTTCTCTCTCCTTTTTCTCTCCTCTCGATAAATTTTAAACACTTCAAAATTTTTTTAGAACCTCCCCATGCCCCTTATCTCTTCTTTTTTTCTCATTTTATAAAACATCGCAAGAGATGTTGAAAGCGTGTGAGTGGATAAGAAGAGGTGGTTGCTCACTTGAATTCAAATCAAATTTGAATTCAAGTGCCAACCAATCTTATCCTCATCCATTTGTATGAGAAAGAAGAGATGGCGTGGCTTTTTTTTTATGCGTGGAGACTTTCATGAGAAATTTCTCATGTAGAATATGGGGCGCACAAAAGAGGATAAGCTGGCGCATGGTTATTTGGTTATCCATTCAAATTCAAAACCCCTTTGAATTTGGATGGGTAACAAACCAAGTTAATCCAAAAAATTGGCACACAGAAACATGGGTGTGAGAGAGATTTGCATGGGAGAAAATTTACGAGAAAATTTCTTCTCGTGAATTCAAATGGGCGCAAGGAAGTTGGGTGGCGCAGGAAATTTAAAACAAGGTGGTTTGATTTAAATTGAGCCAACCTAATTAAAATAGGTAAAGCACAATTAGACCAGATTAAACCCAGCACAATTAGACCAGATTAAACCCAACACAATTAGGCTTAATTAGGCTCAATAAAATTCTAATCAAATCAGGAATTAACTAAGCCTAACCCCTAATCAAATCAGGGACTAAACCACCTTAGCGATTAGATCAACACTTAACCTAATCGGGTCAATCCAAACTAAATCCAATTCAATTGGACTTGATCTAAAAATAATTACTCAATCAAATTGAGTTAATTAGCGATCAAATCACTAATTAAACCTCTCATAAATATTGAGTCCAAATTCGATGGGCAATTAGGCATCAGAGACCATCGATATGAAACCCTGATCAAAGAGTTCAAATTTCAAATTCAAAATTTAAAATTCAAAATTTTGACTCCGGTACCCAAAATGTGTGGAACTCATGATCAGAGAATCCTAATTCTCAATCATAGAGTTTCAGACACATAAGACTCATAATCAGCCATCAGATCAGAAAGGAACCTCTAATGTGTGTGACCCCGCAGGTTCGAACCTAAGTCGGTAGCACAGGAACCAATTCCTATACTAATCGAAGTGACCATCTAGCAATGGTACCCGACGATCGGATAGGTCGAATAGTTCCAATTGCAACATTCAGAACCTACGTGAATATGGTTACCTTATAATTCATCCCTTTTGACCCCTGTGTTTAGGATGACTCAGGGTTAAACTGTCAACCCTGATGAGATCATCCGAATCGTGCTCAACTCAATTAGTCCCGTAACTCCTCACTAGGACTACCCTGGCCAAGGTTTTGCTAAATTGAAACACGACTGTACACAGCTCCTAAACTGGAGTGGTCAATCCCATCTTGACACACGCACCGACAAGTCAAGTACTTGACTACACCCAGCAGCCTTCCATCACTGAATTAGAAATTCAGGTAGTCCAGTGCCTAAGTGCAGTAAGTTACTTGCAAGTCACCGTGGCGGTCTCAGGTCAGAGGGATATTTATACCCATATTCCATCAAAGCAAATCTTGACAGCAGAAATAGCTCCAGAGTCGGTCACGTTCCGTGCAGATGTACCTTTACATCTCACCTGTAAGCTATACCAATGTCTCCACACTCCTTGGTTATGAGGACAACCAACCCATATGGCACACAACGACCTATGCTCGATAAACGTTGTCATCCTTGGTAACAACGCATCATTTGATCGCGAACAGGTTTAAGGACTAAGCGACAAATCCTCCTTTATCGAGTCTAAATAGTCCTAAGGACTTCACCACAACACAGGAGTTCATTAGAAGATGAAACATTTATGATGAAAAAATATCAAAATAAATTTTATTTATTTATAATTCATGTACTAATACAAAAGGAGCACAACCGTCAACAGGCTGACGATTGGCTTTGGGATACTATTTCTAACAATCTCCCACTTGGCCTAAAGCCAATCGGTGCAGTATCTAATACCCATCTTCGACTTGTAGTCGTTGAACTCCTTCACCGCAATGGCTTTAGAGAATGGGTCGGCCAGGTTCTCCTTCCCGTCGATCTTCTGTAGGTCGACGTCACCTCGATCCACGATCTTTCGGATGAGATGGTAGCGGTGCAGAATATGCTTCATCCGTTGGTGTGCCTTCGGTTCCTTCGCCCGAGCAATGGCTCCAGAGCTGTCACAGTAGAGCAAAACTGGACCAACAAGGGAGGGTGCTACTCCGAGCTCGGTGATGAATTTTTTCAACCACACCGCTTCTTTGGCAGCATCTGATGCAGCAATATACTTCACCTCGCATACTGAATCAGCCACAGTGTGCTGCTTGGAACTCTTCCAGCAGACAGCCCCACCATTAAGGGTAAAAATAAATCCTGACACACTCTTGCTGTCATCGCGATCAGACTGGAAACTAGAGTCTGTAAACCCTATAAGTCTCAAGTCTGATTCACCATATACAAGCTACTGGTCCTTAGTATTTCTTAAATACTTCAGGATGGTTTTAACAACCTTCCAGTGATTCTCCCTTGGATCAGATTGGTATCTATTCACTACCCCTAGTGAGTATGCCACATCTGGTCGTGTACATGTCATGGCGTACATGATAGATCCCACTGCCGAAGCATATAAAATCCTACCCATACGCTCTCTCTCTTGAGGTGTTGTCGGACAATCCCTTTTCGAGAGAGAAATTCCATGGCCTATTGGTAGATAGCCTTTCTTGGAATTCTCCATGCTGAACCTTTTCAGCATAGTATCAATGTACGTGGACTGAGATGAGCCAAGCAACCTTTTGGATCTATTCCTATAGATTCTCATCCCTAGGATGTAGGAAGCTTCTTCCAGATCCTTCATGGAGAACTGTGATGATAGCCAAATCTTTATTCCCTGTAATGCAGGGACATCATTCCTGATTAAAAAAATATCATCCACATACAATACAAGAAATACTACTACTGGACCATTAGCCCACTTATAAATGCAGGGCTCTTCTCCGTTCTTAACAAGCCATACATTTTGATCGTCCTATCAAAATGTATATTCCAACTCCGAGATGCCTGCTTAAGTCCATAAATGGACCTTTGTAGCTTGCATACCTTAGACTCATCTGTGGATGTGACCCTTCAGGTTGTATCATATACACCTCTTCGTCCAGCTCTCCGTTTAGGAAAGCTGTCTTCATATCCATCTGCCATATTTCATAGTCCAGATGGGCAGCTATCGCAAGCATAATCCGAATGGATTTGAGCATTGCTACAGAAGAAAATATCTCGTCATAGTCTATACCATAACGTTGACGATATCTCTTGGCAACCAGACGGGCTTTATAGGTCTCCACCTTTCCATCTGTGCCCCTCTTTCTCTTGAAGACCCACTTACACTCTATGGGTTTAACTCCTTCGGGTGAGTCAACCAATGTCCACACATCGTTGACCTTCATGGACTCCATTTCGGATTTCATGGCCTCTAGCCATTTCTCAGAGTCAGGTCTCTGCATTGCATCTATGTAGGTGATCGGATCCTCATCATTTTCATCAAGTTCGACAGGATCGCCATCCCAGACCAAGAAACCATAGTATCTGTCTGGTTAATATGGTACTCTACCAGACCGTCTTAAGGGTGCATAATCAATGGGCTCCGGATCTGATCTAATCAAATCCGATTCAGGTTCAGTAACATGTGTCGATTTTTTCACCTGTCGAACTTCATCAAGTTCGACCTTAGAGGCAACAGTTCCTTCACTAAGAAACTCCTTTTCTAAAAAGATTGCCTTAAGGCTGACAAACACCTTTTGCTCATCAGCAAGGTAGAAATAATACCCTTTGGTCTCTTTTGGGTACCCTATAAAATTACACTTGTCAGACCTAGATCCAAGCTTGTCTGTAATTAAACGTTTAACATAAGCCGGACACCCCCAAACCCTAAGGTGCGAGAGTACTGGCTTATGTCCTATCCATATCTCATATGACGTTTTGGCTACAGACTTACTTGGAACTCTATTTAGAAGGTAGCAAGTCGATTCGAGTGCATATCTCCAGAGGGAGATCGGCAGACCAGCAAACTCCATCATGGATCGAACCATGTCCAATAAGGTCCGATTCCTCCTTTCAGACACACCATTATGCTGTGGTATTCCAGGAGGAGTCCACTGAGAGAGAATCCCATTCTCCCCTAGATACGTCAGAAACTCATTGGAAAGGTATTCACCTCCTCGATCAGATCGAAAAATTTTAATACACTTTCCAGTTTGTTTTTCTACCTCATTTCAAAATAGTTTGAACATTTCAAACGACTCCGACTTATGCTTCATTAAGTAGACATACCCATACCTCGATAGGTCATCTATGAAGGTTATGAAGTAGAAATATCCACCTCTTGCATTTGAGCTCATAGGTCCACATACATCAGAATGTACCAAACCCAAGAGTTCACTGGCTCGCTCATCTTTTCCATTAAAAGATGACTTGGTCATCTTTCCAAGAAGACAGGACTCACAGGTTGGAAGTGATTCACAATCACCAAGTTCAAAAATTCCTTCTTGAGCCAACCTGTTTATCCTGTTCTTATTGATATGACCTAGCCTATAGTGCCAAAGGTAGACTTCTGACACATTATCTATTCTAGGGTGTTTACCGAAGTTTTGAACCACATTAACAGGCTGTGATAGTAAGTAAATTCTATTATTTAATTATCCAACAAATATTGTAACACCATTCAAAATGATATTGTAAATATTTTTTTTTATTAAAAAATCATAACCGTATATGGCCAAAAGGCCTACAGAAATAATATTTAATAAAAAGTTTGGACAATAGTGACATTCACTCAGAATTACATTACGAGAATTGATTACAAGACTCATGATTCCTAAAGCTAGAACTGAAACTTTGCTTCCATCTCCAACGTTCAGGAACCTCTCGCCTTCATCAAATCTCCTACGGACCTGCAGACCCTGCATCGAATTACAAATATGATAAGGGCTTCCGGTATCCAATACCCAGGCAGTAGTATCACAAATGGAAAAGTTGCAAGGAGTTATCATATAATTACCTTGTTTCTTCTTCGGCCTATTCGGGTCCAGGGAGGCAATGTATTGAGGACAGTTCCTCTTCCAATGCCCCTGCTTCTTGCAAAAGAAGTACTCCACCTGGCTCTGATTGGGCTTGCACTTCTTGGTCTGACCCTGTGCAACCGTCCCAGCATGAGGCTGCACCTTCTTGTTCTTCTTCTTCTTGTTCTTCTTCCCCTTCCCAAAGGGTCGACGATGAGAAGAAGATCCTCCCACTACATTCACCGACTCTTTATGGAGCTGGTGATCCTTCTCAAAGTTCTGCAGCAACCCCAACAACCCGTGGTAGTTTATTGCAGGCTTTGTCATTCGAAAATGAGTAAGAAATGGGAGGAAGGACTTGGGCAAGGAATTAAGGATCGCATCCTTACCGAGCTGCTCGTGCAGAGGAAAACTCAATTTACTTAGGCGCTCAATCATCTCGATCATGTACAGTACATGATCAGTGACTGAGGCCCCATCCCTCATCCGAGCATTGAAAATGGCACAACTAGTTTTGTGCCTTTCAACATCGTCAGGCGTGCCAAAGGAGTCGTTCAACATTTGAAGCATCTCCTGTGGCTGGGCATTCTCAAACCTGCAGCTGAACTCATCATTTATTGCTGCCAGTATAATACATCGGATGGTGGTGCGGTCATTGAGCCACTCTGGTAAGTGTATCGGATCGCCTTACTAGCATTCAGAGCTGGCTCCTCAGGTGCTGGATCCGTTACTACATAAAGGATCCGCTCATGCTCAAGGATGATTTTTAATTTTCAATACCAGCTATCGAAATTAGATCTTATGAGCTTGTCATTATCTAATAATGACCGGAGCGACAGGGTAGTGGCCATAGCTGTATAAAGAAAAATCAGACCTCTATTAGTACATAAATTAATACTAAAGACTTGGACTTTAGTCTAAAGTTTTTTCTAATATTTTTACGAACTGGTAGCCTCAACCTCCAATTCGAGGAATTACTTTAATTCCTTAATGGGTACTAGAATCCACACAGACTACACACGAGCCCAACTTTGGTTGGTCAACCCATGTACATCTATGGGTAGGTTCTTAACCAGTTATTTCTCTAAACAACTTCTAGTAATTGATTTTTCTCCAGAACCTAATCAGTAGGCTTTGGCCTCCACTGAAAAGATCTGGTTAGGTCCAACCATTAACATGACTTAATTTGGTGAATCAGACCAATAAATGATCAGGCCCGACTTTGGCCGGCCAACCTAACCACCATCAGAAAGACTCAACCAAATTATCATATTATGAATGATCATTCCATTAGCCAATGAGCACCAGGCCTTTGGACCTCCAATGATCATTGAACTAATGGACTCATTATCACTCACTTAATGGGAGGCTATGACTTAGTTATCATTATAACTTAATCATTTTAGGGACCTAATAATTTTTGAGGATTTTATTAAAGGATAGTAGAGAAGAAATCATCCAGCCAATTTCAATCCTCCCACTGACTTCACCAAGTCAGATTAAAAAGGATTTAATTAAAGCTGGCATTAGGAGCACCTAAATCAGTCATACTGATTTACCTAATGACATGGGTGAGCTCTAATCACCAAGTGATCTAATCAAAATCTAACTTACCAGATTGGCCAGGTAAGTGAGATCAGTGGTGGGGATTTGCCATTAACTCGTCAATGATCGAATCAATGCGAGTAGCTCTCGCTTAAGAACCACTGATCAAAACTGCCGAACTTACCTTAGACACCAACTGGTTCATTAGTTTAAATTTTGATCAACTTAGTAAATAGGACTCCACCACATAGCCATGAATTAAGTCCATCTTGGTCTAGTTAAAGACATGGACCCATTCAACTACAACTATTAAAGTTGAGTCTAGAGTATCCTTGACCTAATCTAATTCAACTTTTGATTAGATTTGATCAATTACTCCATTTAGTCCATTTTTTTAAGCTAACCTTAGGTCTAACCCAATTATGGACCTAATTCATCTAACCCATTGACCCACAAGTTTATGCAATTGTCTTAGGTCTTAATTCACAATTCTAGACCTACTAGACAACACTTAATTCTTTTAATTAAGTACTTGGGCTGATGGGTAAGGGTTTGGCATTTCGAAAATAATTTTTAAATTTTGAAAGATTTTATTTTTTGTTCACCAAATGTGTTGACTCATTTCACAAATGGGTCAGCACATTTCATAACAGAAAATAACTCAAAATAAATCATGAATTTTTTTTAGATCTAATCTAACACATTCATGATAAATCTTATAATTAAGTCATTTTGCTGCTTCATCGACATGGGATATAATTGCATCGGCACCCCTACCGCCATAGGAGACCCTATCGAATGGAAAGAGAGGACCTTTAAACCTTACTTTTCTCCTATGATCGGACAGTCATGGCAACCAACCCAATTAGATTACTTGCTACTTGGATCAAGTATATCTAAATATACCAATTTCAAAATTTAAATTTTTAAATTTTAAATTTTAAATTTTAAATTTCAAATTTGAGATTTCAACCAAATTTCAAATTTTGAATTTTCAATCTTTGAATTTTGAATTTTAAATTTCAAATTTTAAATTTCAAATTTGAGATTTCAACCAAATTTCAAATTTTGAATTTTCAATCTTTGAATTTTAAATTTTGAATTTTGAATTTCAAATTTCAAATTTTGAATTTCAAATTTTGAATTTGAAATTTCAAACAAATTTCAAATTTCAAATTTCAAATTTTAAATTTCAAAATTCAAATTTCAAAATTGAAAATTAAAAATTTGAATTTCAAAATTGAAACTTCTAACAAATTTCAAATTTCAAATTTCAAATTTTAAATTTCAAATTTAAACTTATAGATTACACCTTAATTTATGCATGCATATGTATATCATATTCTAGAACCATGCTCTGATACCATTTGAAGCGAAAATTCAGTGCAGGGGCAAAATGGTAATTTTAAAACTTTTTCAAAATTACTATTTTACAGTGAAATTATTAATTAATCTCATTAATTAATACTAATTAACCCTACACTAGGATCTAAATATGATATAACAGCATGCATTTAAATTTAAAATTCAAATTTGAAACAGTAAATTTTTTACTATACTGTGTTCAGAACACATCACCTTTTATGGGTAGTCGATCACCGTAATCTGATCACCGTCGGGGGGCTCTGATCATCACATCGCAGTCACACTAGTGTCTGGCCTCTGCGGATCATCCACATGAAGCTCCTGTCTGATCGGCTCTTCACGAATGCTAGTTCGTGATTTCACCCTTTTGATGGCTGATGTTGATCAAACTCCTTCGATCGATGTGTACCGACTCCTCAGATGCTCTGGATCATCTGCACGGTTGGTTGAGAGGCTGATGGATCTCTCTCTAAAATTTAATGGACTCACGACACTCGTGGCACACCAATCTCACTTCCCGAACCCTAGGTAGAAACCCTAGGGTACACACCAAAAACTCTGCGCCCACTTCTCTCTCCTTTTTCTCTCCTCTCGATAAATTTTGAACACTTCAAAATTTTTTCAGAACCTCCCCACACCCCTTATCTCTTCTTTTTTTCATATTTTATAAAATATTGCAAGAGATGTTGAAAGCATGTGAGTGGATAAGAAGAGGTGGTTGCTCACTTGAATTCAAATCAAATTTGAATTCAAGTGCCAACCAATCTTATCCTCATCCATTTGTGCAAGAAAGAAGAGATGGCATGGCTTTTTTTTTTGTGTGTGGAGACTTTCACGAGAAATTTCTCGTGTGGAATATGGGGCGCACAAAAGAGGATAAGCTGGCGCATGGTTATTTGGTTATCCATTCAAATTCAAAATTCTTTTGAATTTGGATGGGTAACAAACCAAGTTAATCCAAAAAATTGATGCACAGAAATATGGGCATGAGAGAGCTTTGCATGGGAGAAAATTCATGAGAAAATTTTTTCTCGTGAATTCAAATGGACGCAAGGAAGTTGGGTGGCGCAGGGAATTTAAAACAAGATGGTTTGATTCAAATTGAGCCAACCTAATTAAAATAGGTTAAGCACAATTAGACCCGATTAAACCCAATACAATTAGGCTTAATTAGGCTCAATAAAATTCTAATCAAATCAAAAATTAACTAAGCCTAACTCCTGATCAAATCAGGGACTAAACCACCTTAGCGATTGATCAACACTTAACCTAATCGGGTCAATCCAAATTGAATCCAATTCAATTGGACTTGATCTAAAAATAATTACTCAATCAAATTGAGTTAATTAGTGATCAAATCACTAATTAAATCTCTCATAAATATTGAGTCCAAATCCAATGGGCAATTAGGCATCAGAGACCATCGATATGAAACCCTGATCAAAGAGTTCAAATTTCAAATTCAAAATTTGAAATTTAAAATTTTGACCCCGATACCCAAAATGTGTGGAACTCATGATCAGAGAATCCTAATTCTCAATCATAGAGTTCCAGACACATAAGACTCATAATCAACCATCAGATCAGAAAGGAACCTCTAATGTGTGTGACCCCGCAAGTTCGAACCTAAGCCGGTAGCACAGGAACCAATTCCTGTACTAATCGAAGTGACCATCTAGAAATGGTACCCGATGACCGGATAGGTCGAATAGTCACAATCATAACATTCAAAACCTACGTGAATATGGTTACCGTATAATTCATCCCTTTTGACCCCTGTGTTTAAGACGACTCAAGGTTAAACTGTCAACCCTGATGAGATCATCCGAATCGTGCTCAACTCAATTAGTCCTGTGACTCCTCACTAGGACTACCCTGGCCAAGATTTTGCTAAATTGAAACATGACTGTATATAGCTCCTAAACTGGAGTGGTCAATCCCATCTTGACACACGCACCGACAAGTCAAGTAC
Organism: Elaeis guineensis; assembly: GCF_000442705.2. Taxonomy (NCBI): domain Eukaryota; kingdom Viridiplantae; phylum Streptophyta; class Magnoliopsida; order Arecales; family Arecaceae; genus Elaeis; species Elaeis guineensis. Next base: position 78,938,959 of record NC_025996.2, read on the forward strand.
TTGACTACACCCAGCAGCCTTCTGTCACTGAATTAGAAATTTAGGTAGTCCAGTGCCTAAGTGCAGTGAGTTGGTTGCAAGTCACCATGGCTGTCTCAGATCGGAGGGACATTTATACCCATATCCCATCGGAGCAAATCTTGACAGCAGAAATAGCTCTGGAGTCGGTCACGTTCAGTGCAGATGTACCATTACATCTCACCTGTATGCCATACCAGTATCTCCACACTCTTTGGTTATGAAGACAACCAACCCATATGACGCACAACGACCTATGCTCGATAAACGTTGTCGTCCTTGGTAACAACGTATCATTTGATCGCGAACAGGTTTAAGGACTAAGCGACAAATTCTCCTTTGTCGAGTCTAAATAGTCCTAAGGACTTCACCACAACACAGGAGTTCATTAGAAGATGAAACATTTATGATGAAAAAATATCAAAATAACTTTTATTTATTTATAATTCATGTACTAATACAAAAGGAGCACAACCGTCAACAGGCTGACGATTGGCTTTGGGACACTATTCCCAACAGTATATGTAGATCTACTGTCGAAGCATATAAAATTTTACTCATACGCTCTTTCTCCTGAGGGGTTGTTAGATAATCTTTCTTAGAGAGAGAAATTTTTTGGCCTATCGATAGATAGCCCTTTTTGAAATTTTCCATGCTGAACCATTTCAGTATGGTATCGATGTATGTGGATTGCGACAACTTAAGCAACCTTCTAGATCTATCTCTATAGATCTTCATCCTTAGGATGTAGGATGTTTTTTTTCAAATTTTTTATGAAGAATTGTGATAATAGCCACAGCTTTATACTTTACAAAGCTGAGATGTCATTTTCTATTAATAGTATATTCTCTGTATATAGTACAAAAAAGATGACTACAGAATTGTTAGCCCACTTGTAGATACAAGGTTCTTCTCTATTCCTAACGAAGCCATATATTTTGAATATCTTATCAAAATGTATGTTTCAAGTCCTAGATGCTTATTTTAGTCGATAGATGGATCTATTTAGCTTGTATACTTTAGATTCATCTGAGGATGTGAACCCTTCAGGTTGCATCATATACACCTCTTCTCTAGCTCTCCATTGAGGAAGGTGGTTTTGATATCTATTTGCTAGATCTTAAAATCTAAGTATGTCGCTATCGCAAGCATGATCCGAATAGACTTGAGCATTATCACAGGAGAGAAAGTCTCGTCATAGTTAATACCATAATACTGACGGTATCGCTTGACAACTAGATAGGCTTTATAGGTCTCTACTTTTTCGTCCACTTCTCTTTTTCTCTTGAAAATTTATTTACACTCTATGGATTTAATCCCTTCGGATGGATCAACCAATGTCCACACACTGTTGATCTTCATGGACTTCATCTCAAATTTCATGATATTAAGCTATTTTTGAGAGTCGGACCTTTGCATTGCATCCATGTAAGTGATTGAATCTTCATCGTTCTCATCTAGTTCGACAGGATCACCATCTCAGATCAAAAAACCATAGTATCTATCTAATTGATACGGTACTCTATCCGATCTCCTTAATGGTGCCTCTATAGCTCTAGATTTAATTTTCCAATCAAATCTTATTCTGTATGTACTTGTATTTCTACCTCATAAATTTCACTAAGTTTGATTTTAGTGACATTAGTTTCTTTCTTAATTTTTTTTTTCTAAAAAGACTGTCTTATTACTGATGAACACTTTTTGTTCTTCAGTAAGGTAGAAGTAGTACCTTTTAGTTTTTTTTGGGTATCCTACGAATAAGTATTTATCAAATTTAGGTCCAAACTTGTCTGTCTTTAAATGCTTGATATAAGCTAGACACCCTCAAATCTTAAGATGTGTGAGCACTGACTTACGCCCTGTCCATACCTCATATGAAGTTTTATTGACAGACTTGCTGGGGATCTTGTTAAGTATATAGCAAGTAATATCAAGAGTGTATTCCCAAAAAGAGATTGACAGAGTAGCAAAGCCCATCATAGATCGAACTATATCTAACAAGATTTGATTTTTCTTTCAGATACCCCATTATGTTGTTGTATTCTAGGAGGAGTTCATTATGAGAGAATCTCATTCTCTTCTAGATATGTCAGAAAATTACTGATGAAGTATTCACCTCCTCAATCTGACCGAAGAGTTTTAATATTCTTCCCAGTCTATTTTTCTACTTCACTATGAAATCATTTGAATATTTCAAATGATTCAAATTTGTGCCTTATAAGGTAGACGTACCCATATCTCGATAGGTCCTCAGTAAATGTAATAAAGTAATAATATCCTTTTCTGATGTCTATATTCATAGATCCACATACATCACTATGTACTAAATCTAGAACATCACTGGCTGGCTCACCTTTTTTCTTAAAAAGTGACTTGGTCATCTTACCAAGAAGACAGAATTCACAGATCGATAATGATTTACAATCATTAATTTCAAAGACACCCTTCTTGATTAATCTATCTATCCTGTTTTTGTTTACATGACTCAGCCTATAATGTCAAAGGTAGGTATCGCTTGTTGGAGCATGATCTCGGCTCCTCCCACGGACCTTGGGTGCAGCAGAACCAGCAACGAATAGATCTGGAGTCGTCTGGACACGATTCAAGGCCCTTGATGAAATCAACCTGGTTGCTGTCTTTTTCGTCAGCCTTTCGTTCTAGATGAAGAACGCCTCTAAAATTACCTCTAAAAAATCCAAGATCTGGTACCCAACCAGATCAGACCTGGACCGAGATCTTTCAATTCATAGATCTTGAATCAGGGTATTCTAGATGGAGAAAAAGATAGATGGAGACAGACCTTGCAGATCTGTCCTGCTGCAGTCTTTTCTGTAGATCTGTTGATGGAGATCTCACCCGTACCTCAAACGACCTCAGATCAACTCCAGATCTGAGAGAAACTTGTACCAACCTCTTCTCAAGAGATTTCAGATCCTGGACCTGGTGTTTGGGTACCTGCAAGAGGGGGAGAGCAGATCTGGTAGGCGGCTGCAAGGGGGAAGGGGCTAGCACCTCCCCTTCTTCTCTTTCCTTTTATGGACTAGCGGCAAGAAACCCTAGGGTTTCTTGCTTCTGGGGCATGGAAGATGGCTGGAGAGAGAGGGAGAAGAGAGTGAGAGACTTGGAAGAAAGAGTTGTCTATTTTCTTGGCTTTAATCAAGCCTATACACAGTACATGTATATATAAACACCGGGTCAAGTGACCCGAACCCAAAACTCCCTTGACCAACTCTATGGAAGATTAGGTTAACCCAAGCCCATGTACACCCATGACTCGACCTAATCTCACCTCTCCTGGGCCCAGACCTGGCCCATAAAGAGTTGGTCCCTTGAGGCCCACATAACCTAGACCTCAAGAACCCGAAAGGCCCACAGCCTTTCAACCTAGGGCCCAACTAGCCCTAGAGCCTCCATGAAGCCCTCATGAATGATGGACCTTGGCCTTAGCCTTGGTCCCCTGGGCCTTGGGCACACCACTTGGATCATAACAATCTCCACCTTGGTGTCCCAAGGCCTCAACCAGCTCCACTTTGTCCTTGCGACTGTAGACCCATTTGCAGCCAATGGGCCTCTTCTCCTGTGGCAACTGCACTAATCGCCACGTCTGGTTCTTGTGGAGAGGCTGCATCTCCTCGGACATTGCCTGGACCCACCGCTTTCTGTCTTGGCTCTCAATAGCCTCTTGATACGTTTATGGGTCTCCATTCGCTGTCACCAGGGCATATGACAGCATCTCCTCGAAGCCATATCGATCAGGTTGCCTGATGGTCCTCTTGGGCTTGTGTAGGGCAACACCGATATCAGTCCTCGATCCAGCTCGCTCTGCTGGACCTCTCCACCTCGATCATCCATCCGAATCCTCTCCACCTGTGGAGACACCTTAGGTAGGTTCTCCACCTGAATGTCATGTCCTCCCGTAGTACCTGCAAGAGGCAAAATAAAAGAGGTAAGCTGTCCAGCAGCGCCTGCTGGACCTCCTCCTGCTGCTCCTCCATGCCTGCTCGTCTTTGTAGGACTGACTCCTCATCAAAAATCACATCCCGACTAATGATGACCTTCTTTTCCAAGGGATCCCACAGCCTGTATCCCTTGACTCCTCACGGATAGCCCAGAAACACCACCTTGTGTGATCTGACGTCCAGCTTGCTCCGCTCACCAGGTCCAATGTGCACATAGACCGTGCACCCAAATACCCGTGGATGGCCCAGCCCAACTGTCCTCCCAGACCACACCTCCTCTAGAAGCCTACCATCCAACCTGGTGTGAGGTGATCGATTGACCAAGTAACCCACTGCGTCAACTGTGTCAACCCAGAACTCCTTTGGAAGCCCTGCCTGCAGCCTCATGCATCGTGCCTTTTCCAAAAGTGTTCTGTTCATCCTCTCGGCCACCCCATTCTGCTGTGGAGTCTCCTTAACTGAGAAGTGTCTCCTGATCCCACACTCCTCACAGTAGTCCTGGAACTCTCTGCTGGTGTACTCCCCGCCATTGTCTGACCTCAGACACTTCACGCTCCTCCCTTGCTCCTTCTCCACCTCAGCTCTTCAGATCTTGAACTTGGAGAAGACCTCTGACTTCTCTCTTATGAAGTAAATCCAGAGTTTCCTTGAGAAATCATCAATCAGGGTCATGAAGTATCTGGCCCCATTCCTAGCTGAAACTGAGGCTGGTCCCCACACATCCGTGTGTACTAACTCCAGAGGGACTGCACTACGGGCTGTATTGATGTTGAACTGAATTTTCCTCTGCTTTTCCATCTGGCAAGGCTCACAGATCTCCCCTGTAGCACCATCCTCTAGATCAGAGATGAGTCCTCTCCTGCTCAACTCCCTCAGCCCCTTGTCACCCATGTGGCCTAGGCGGTAGTGCCACATCCTGTAAGCCCCCTACTGGTCCTGTGCTGCAGCTGCTGCATCAGACTCTCCGATCACCATAGATCCCTCCATGCGATAGAGGTTATTGTCCAACCTCCTGCCTCTCATCACTACCATAGCTCCATTGGAGATGTTCAGTACGCCGCTTCTAGCCCTACTGCTGAAGCTGTATCCACTACACTCCAAGTAGCCTAGTGACACCAGATTCTTTTCCAGCTTCGGGATGTGCTTTACATTTGTCAATGTCCTCACAATCCCATCAAACATCCTCACCCTGACTGTCCCTATCTCAGCCACCTTGCAAGGATGATTGTCGCCTAGAGTCACTGATCCCTCATCTGTCTTGGTGTATGTCGCAAACCAAGACCTGTGTGGTGTGTAGTGATGTGAGCAAGCAGAGTCTAGTGTCCACTCCTCTGTGTAATGCCTGTGACCATCTGATATCACAAGTAGATCATCCTCCACCTGCTGCCCAGCAACTGCACTCACTGATTCTGAGCCACTTCTTTCTCCCTTCTTGCTCTTCCATAGTGGACATTCTCGCTTGAAGTGCCCGAACTCATTGCACTTGAAGCATTTCACCTCTTTCTTTTCCTTCCTGGACTTGGACCGCCCCCTGGACTTGCTTCTGCCTCTGCCTCTACCTGTCCTCTCCCCTACTGCCAAACCCTCCTGGGGAGCCCGATCTCTGGTCAACTTTTCCCTCTGCTCATTCGACCTCAGTACCGAGACCATGTCCTCATACTCCAGAGTCTCCTTGCCGTAGAGCAGTGTAGTCACCAAAGAATCATATGATGCGGGCAGTGAACATAGAAGCAATAGAGATTTGTCCTCCTCATCCAGCTTCACCCCGATATTCACCAACTCCGTGCACAACTGGTCAAACCTCTGAATGTGGCCAATCACATCAGATCCCTCCTGCATCCGAAGACTGTACAACTTCTTCTTCAGCATCAGCTTGTTGCACATATTCTTCCCCATGTACATGGTGTGCAACTTCGACCAAAGGCCCTTCGGGGTCTTTTCTTCTAGCACCGAATACAATGCCGCATCCGCCAAACATCCTTTGATCACCGAGCATGCTTTCTTCTCCAACGATGCCCACTGTCTATCTGTCATTCCCTCAGGCTTCTCATCCAAAGCCTGATCCAGATCTGCTTGCACCAGAAGATCCTCCACCCGGATTTTTCATATGGAAAAATTTTTTTTGCCATCAAACTTCTCGAAATCGACCTTCATATTGCTGCCCATGACTGGATCCAAGCCAAACAAGCAATATAAATTCAAGAAGTGTAGAATATACCTTGATGGTACCTTGCTCAAAATTTTTAGCACTTGGGATCTTCAACTTCTTGCACTTGAAACTGCTTCCTCACCATCGTGGCTCTGATACCAACTATTGGAGCATGATCTCGGCTCCTCTCACGGACCTTGGGTGCAGCAAAACTAGCAGCGAATAGATCTGGAGTCGTCTGGACCCGATTCAAGGCCCTTGACGAAATAGCCTGGTTGCTGTCTTCTTCGTCAGCCTTTCATTCCAGATAAAGAACACCTCTGAAACTATCTCTAAAAAATCCAAGATCTGGTACCCAACTAGATCAGACCTGGACCGAGGTCTTTCAATTTATAGATCTTGAATTGGGACATTCTAGATATGAAAGAAGATAGATGGAGACAGACCTCGCAGATCTGTCCTACTGCTGCCTTTCCTGTAGATCTGTTGATGGAGATCTCAACCGCACCTCAAACAACCTCAGATCAACTTCAGATCTGAGAGGGACTTGTACCAATCTCTTCTCAAGAGATTTCAAGTCTTGGACCTAGTGTTTGGGTGCCTGTAAGAGGGGGAGAGCAGATCTGGTAGGCGGCTGCAAGAGGGAAGGGGCTAGCGCCTCCCCTTCTTCTCTTTCCTTTTATGGACTGGCGGCAAGAAACCCTAGGGTTTCTTGCTCCTGGGGCATGGAAGATGGATGGAGAGAGAGGGAGAAGAGAGAGAGAGATTTGAGAGAAAGAGTTATCTATTTTTTTGGCTTTAATCAAACCTATACACAGTACATGTATATATAAACACCGGGTCAAGTGACCCAAACCCAAAAAACTCCCTTGACCAACTCTATGGGAGATTAGGTTAACCCAAGCCCATATACACCTATGACTCGACCTAATCTCACCTCTCTTGGGCCCAGACCTGGCCCATAAAGAGTTGGTCCCTTGAGGCCCACATAACCTAGACCTCAAGAACCCGAAAGGCCCACAGCCTTTCAACCTAGGGCCCAACTAGCCCTAGAGTCTCCATGAAGCCCTCATGAATGATGGACCTTGGCCTTACCGTTGGTCCCCTGGGCCTTGGTTACACCACCTGGATCATAATATCGCTGACATTATCTATCTTAGGATATTTATTCGATGTGTACATTATACTAACAGGCTGTGATAGTAAGTATATGTCATGTTTCAATTATTCTCACATGATTTTAGTATCATTCATAATAATATCCTAAAAATCATCTTTTATTAAAAATTTAAAATCAAGTTTGGTCAAAAGGGCCACAGAGATGACATTCATCATAAAAGAAGGACAATAATGATACTCATCTAACATGATACTGCTAGACTCGAAAATAAGCTGCAAGATTTCTAAAGCTAGAACTGGAACAAGGCTTCCATCTCCAACATTTAAGAATTGCTCACCTTCTCTAAACTTCCTACTGATTTGTAGTCCCTACAATGAATTGTAAATATTAATTAGATTTTCAATATTCAATACCTAGATAGTAGTATCACAGATAGAAAAATTATAAGGAGTTATTATATAAGTACCTTGTGAAGCAACGGATTGCTTGCTTCTCTTGTTCTTTGGCCTGTTTGGATCAAGAGAAGCTATATATGCAGGACAGTTCCTCTTCCGATAATCCAGTTTCTTACAGAAGAAGCACTTTGCCTGGCTCTTGTTGACTTTCGACTTCTTGCTCTGCTTCGGCTTTGGATCGGCAGCACAAATCTTTTGCACCTTCTTCTTCTTTCCTCTCTTGGTGGAATGATGACCTGCAGATGATTCTCCCATAATATGCACTGGCTCTTTCTGGAGCTGATGGTCCTTCTCGAATGTTTGCAGCAATCCTAGCAAACTATGGTGGTTCACTGTAGATTTGATCATTCTATAATGACTCAAGAAGGGTAGGTAAGACTTTGGTAGCAAGTTTCGGATAGCATCTTTGCCCAACTGTTCATGCAACGGAAAGTCAAGTTTGCTTAAGTGTTCAATCTGCTCAATTATGTACAATACATAATCGATGATCGACTCTCCTTCTTGCATGTGGGCATTGAGCACAGCACAAGAGGTCTTATGTCTTTCAGCATCCTTAGAGGTGCTGAAGGACTCATTCAACAATTGAATCATCTCCTCAGATTGCTCATCTTTGAACTTATGGCTAAGTTTGTCATTCATGGCTGCCCTCATAATGCAACACACTGTAGTGCAGTTATTGAGCCACTTCATATAAGTATCTCTCATACCACGGGGTGTGTTGGTAGCAAGTTCTTTAGGTGTAGAATCTATAAACACGTACAGGATCTTTTTATGCTCGAAGATGATCTTCAGCTTTCGATACCAGCAATCGAAATTTAATCCGATAAACTTGTCACTGTCCAACAGTAACCGGAGCGATAATGTATTAGCCATTACTGAAAAAGAAAACCAAAAGCCAATTAGTATATCAATTATTTGAATCCTAAAGATATAGACTTTAGTCTAAAGATTCTTCTACTATTTTATATGAATTAATAGCCTCCACCTTCAATTCGAGGTATTACAGTAATCTCTTAGTGGGCACTAGAATCCACATAGACTACATTTGGGCTCGAGTGTAGCTCGATCAATCCTCGTGCATCCATGGGTAGGTTCTTAACTAATTATTTCACTAAGTAATTTTTAACAATTAGGTTTTGCTTGAGACATCCTTCAGCAGGCGTGTGATGCTTCCACTAAAAATCTTGATTAGGTCCAACCATTAACATGACTACATCAAGTGCATCCAACAAACAAATATCCAGGTCCGAGTGTGGCTCGACCAACCTAACTACTGATCTGAAGGACACAACAAGGTGATCATATGATGAATGATAATTTCAATACCCAATAGACACTAGGTGTGTAGCACATCCAATGCCTATTTAGAATATTGGACACATTATCATGCACCTTAATGGGAGGCTATGAACTAGTTATCCCCTAGCTGTATCATTTTAAGGACCTAATAATTTAGAAGATTTGATTTAATGATTTGAAAATAAGAGAAGAGATTGACCTGCGAGTCATAAATCCTCTCACTGACTTCATCAAGTTATGAAGAGGACTTGATACAAGCTGGTCTAGAGACATCTGAATCAATCACACTGATTTACCTTAATGATATGGGTCAGCTTAAATCAATCAGTAACCTAATCAAAATAGATCTACCAAATTGATCATGTAAGTGAAATCGATGGGAGGATCTACCTCAGCTTGCCTTAGACACCATCCAAATAGTCAGATAAGTAGACTGCCAATTAATAAAAACCACCAGTCGAATTATCATGCAATATTGTCAAACTTACCTTATACACTAATTGGTGGATTAGTTTCAATTCAGTCAGCTAAAGGACTAGGGCTAAACCATTGAGCCATGATCATGGTTCAATTGGTATGGTCAAAAATATAAACTTGATCAAGCTGCAACTATTGAGGTTGATCTAAAAAAATTCTGATCTAATCTAATTTAACTTTTCATTAGATTTAATTAATTTTTTTATTTAGTTCATATTTATTTCTAATCCTAGGTCTAACTCAGTTAGATGATCTGATTCGTGCTAATCCATTGTCTATCAATTTATAAGGTATCTTAAGATCTTTAATTTTTAAATCTAGATTCTTTTAAAACTTAATTTCAAATTAAGTATGTGAAACATATGTTTCAGTTTGTAAAACTATTCCATTAGAATTTCATGTGAAGCATACAATATATTTTAAATCAAAATCTAATTTTAAAATATATTTAACAATTAAACATATATCAATTTCATGTATACATCATATATATCATAAAAAATTTAAATTTCTACATCATATGCAACATACAATTCAGATCATAAAATTTAATTTTTATATTTAAATTTATTTTATTAAAATTATAATTAATCATAAATTAATTTAGATCTAATCTAAATATATTTATAATTAAAATAATTTTAAATTTTTTTCACTATTTTTCATCATAAGATATGATCATAATGGCACCTCTACACATCATAAGAGCATCCCATCGAAAAGGAAGAGAGAATCTTTAAATCCTATTTGCTCTTATGACCGGTCTGCTTGGTGATCTTCTTAATTTGAGTACTGGACTACTAAGATCTAAAATCTAATTTTAAAAATTAATTAAATAAATATGTAAATTATCATATAATCTATGTGTGTATTTAATTATACAAATATGATGTACATCTAATCTTATTAGTTCAATGGATAAGTATATTTTAGATCTGAACCTATTTTTATATAGCATATAAAATTATTAATTTAGATCTAAAATAATATAAAAATTTATTTCAAATATATATATGATTGCATAGAAAAATTTTGATTAGAGATGTGATCAAACATGCACAGATATTATGCTAAAATCATATCTGAAACTCTATCAAACAAATTTAGATCTAAGCTTGATTTAAATATCAATTCTTTAATTGAATTACATTACAAAAAATCTATCAAAAATAGATTTAAATCTATGCATAATTAGATATTAAATCAGCATAAAAATTTATATAAATTTTTTTTGCTAAAATAGGATTTCAACAGATTGGATTCAGGGGCTGATTTCGATTCGATACTCTGGTCAAAACTAGATGAAAAATATATAGAGGATATCAGAAGAGAAAAAGGTTTAATCATATCAAAAATTTTGGTTCAAAACTAGATCAGAAAAAATCAAAAAAATCTCAAAATTTGACTATGCGATCATGACATATAGGGCTAGCTCTGATACCAATTGAAGAAAAAATTCATCCGATCGCATCGGATGTCAGGAGAAAAAAATAGATTAGTAATTAAAATTTTTAATAATATTTATAAAATATCACCTTGATTTGCAGTAGAAAATAATCAAGGTTGAAGAATCTCCTCAATCAATTTGTTTCGTGAGATCTGGATCTGCGGATCCTCTACTTCGTATGCATACCAAACTATATAGAAGAGAGGGATGAACATCTTCTTCAGAGAGGAAGAAGAAGAACTCTTGAGATCTAATCTCAAGACCTTAGAATAGCCCACACGCTACCACAAAGGGAGAGATGATGCCAAGAGGAGAGAGACGCCCAGGGAGAGGTGATGCCCAAGGATAGGGGATGCCCACACCAAAGGGATCTCCATGCCTAGGCTAAGGTTGATTTCTTAATTCTCTTCTCCACACCCCCTCCTTAAATAGACAAGAGGTCCTAGATCAAATCAAACTCCTTAAGGTGCTAGGAATAGGACTCTCCATATTTGAATCAAATTCAAACTCCATGAAATACAAGGATTCCTAAATCAAGTAGGAGAGGTACCAACTTGCGCCTCCCTTCATAATGCCACATGCCCAAGGGGAGGGGCTATTTCCAGCCCCTTTCCAACCACCTTGGTCAGCCCACATGGTGGGAGAATGGCTAAAAAAAATGGCTAAGTGCACTAAATCAGATTTGGATCAATTCGAATCCAATTTGAATCTGATTCGAATCAATTTCAAAAAGACTGCTGATCCTAGTCCAATTACGATTCTTTGTTCAAGTCCAACTTGATAAATTAACCCAAACCTTAATAAAATTAAGTTCAATTAAATTAGATTTGATCTAAAGTAATTAGGATTCAAATTGAATCTCTCATAATTGCTTGAATCATTGATCTGATTTAATTCATCCTCAGAATCAAACCTGCACCTTATGCACAGTACTAGTTGGACATAGTCAGTGTTTAATTCCATATAATCTATAACTTAATTTTTTATTAAGTTAATCTATATGTTCAATTAAGTCTCGTACTTTCAAATTGAACACATAAATATTCGATCAATTCTTTTCTACATTGTTTGACTTTTGTGTGTGCCTCTATAGATTCGAATACTAAGTCGGTAGCATAGGAATTCCTTCCTATACTAAGCGAAGTGACCATCTAGCAATGATACTGGATATCCGGATAGGTCGAATAATTACAAAGCAATATTCAAGAACCTCAATATATGGTTACCGCATAATTCATTCCTTTGACCCTAATACTCAAGGTGACCTGGGGTTTAACTATCAACCCTGAAATAGTCATCCACATTGTATTTCAACCTTTCAAATCTATCACATAGATTACCCTAGCTAAGTCTTTACTAAATTGAAATACAGTGATGCATTAACTCTCATAATTTGGAGGGATCAATCTCATTTTGATCCACATACAGACTTCGTAAGTACTTGACTGTACCCAATAGCTTTCTGTCATTGTATTAAAAATATAGATAGTCTGATGCCAAAGTACAGTGAGTTACTTGTAAATCACTATGGTGATCTTAAGTCTGAGAGACACTTATGCTTATATACTTCATGAGCTGCTCTTGACAGTAGAGTGCTCAGCAGATGAGTCACTTATTCCGTGATAATTTACTCCTACATCTCACTTGTATACCATACCAATATCTTCACACTCTTTGGTTACGAGGACAACCAACCTATATGGCACACAACGATCTATACTCGATAAACATCATTATCCTATTAATGATGTATCATTAGGTCACAAATATGTTTAAGAACTATTCGATAAATCCTCCTTTATCGATCATAATATAGTTCTAAGGATTTCATCACAACACAAGAGTTCTAATAATGAAGATGTACATCTTGTGATGAAAAAAATAAAATTATTTTTTATTTATTTATCAATAATTCATATATAAAATTTAATTATTTACAATAAGCCAATTGGCTTTAGGATATAATTCCTAACACCTACTAGATCTATGAGGTGGAGGAGGAATGATTACATCTACTGGTTTCATGGGTTTAACCTAATCTACAGCTGACCGCTCTTCAGAGACTTTCTCTTCGAGCTCAGCCTCCCACTACCTCCGTCCTGTTAGAAAATGTGGTGATTTCATGCGTATAGTTTAAAAAATTTTATACAGCAGAAGTAAATTAAATTAAAACCTTTTAATTAATAATGTACCAGATCTCATTTGTAAATCATGTGCTGGAACTTGACACAAACATGTGACCTTAATTTGAAATCTAAAAATAAAAATAAATAACATCAGAAGAAAAATGGAGATCTGATCTCCATACCTTCAAACTCTACAGACATCTGAGGTTCGAGTCGTAGTTGCACAAACATCCAAACTTTGCTGGTGTCCACACGAAGATGCCTGATTGGAGTGCCAAAACTACCGATGTGCTAGCATCTTGTAGGTCTTTCTCCTCAGCTTTGGATCTGAATCCTCTTCTAGAATTTGAAGAAAATGAATGTTGTGTGAATCTTTTCATGCAGATCTGACGGGATCTGAACCAGACTACTAGGAAGAGAAGAAGAACCATTCTTCTTCTTTTCCTCTCTCTCTATTTTTTTTCCTTAGATCTGATCTCCTCTGATTTTTGGGCATGGAGGTGAAGGAAGAAGGAAGGGTTGTGTTGAGAAGAGGTTGTGCGGCAAGAAAAAACTTCCCCTCCTTATTAGCGCACGCCCACCCTTCTCTCTTGATTTTTTGTCACACAAAAATCCAGTCCAACACCCTTCCTTTTCAGACATTATCCCTTTTTTATTTTGAATCAAATTCAAATAGAAAGAGAAAACAAGATAAGGAAGGATGACTCATAAAGGAGGGGCATCCTCTCTTTTCTTTCAATGTTTGTCATACAAAAAATTCAATTTTCACACCTCATCTGATAAGATTTGATCCTATTTTAAATCAAATTCAAATAAAAAATAAATCAAAAAGATAGAGAATCCTAGATGGGGTGGGGCCCCTTCCTTTCACGAATGCAAAAAGCAAAGCGGCGCATGTCCACGCGCACCCTCCCTCTTTCTGCATGAGATTTGGAGAGAGAAGCCTAGTAGGAGTGGGCTTTGAGAGTTAGGTTTATTCTGATTCTTATTTGATCCTAATTGGATTCAAATCAAGCTTGAATCAAATTAAATTCAAAAGATGGTCAAACCTAATCCAATCAGGATTGTAATCCAAATCTGATTTGGATAATTGAACCTAATTAGCATTAAATTAAATCAAGTTCGATTAAATTAAAATTGATTTAAATTAATTAGGATTGATCCATAATTTAATCAGCTCCAATTAAATCATAACACTTGCAATTAAGTCCCTGTACTAACAATTAGCAGCTGCCAAAACTGTAACACTTACAAATTAGCAGTTTTCAAAATTCAAAATATCAATCTGATTGATAATTTGAATATGATCCAAACCAATGATTAGGTCATGCTCTTTTTGTGTGTGACCCCTCAGATTCTATTCTGTCTGATAGTAGACATACGGTGATCTCCATCACAGTATTATTGAAACTCCTTTCGATGGGCTAAAACAATTCCAACTCTCCCCAACAAGGATCGTTGATCTGAAAATGATCCTAATGAGTTCTCATGATCCACCAGTGATGTCTATCGGCATATAGTGACAACCCAGTAGAATAGAAAAGATGAACCCTACAATCTCTCTATCGCGAGTCCGGATAGACGGAGGTCATGAAGAACTCATCAAACCCCATCTCAATCATATGCTAGATTGGTTTGACTCGAGTTCATCTGTGAATCCTATAAAAACTCTTTTTTAGTATTCATACTTGCTTTAGCGAGAGACTTTTTGAATCCGGTCTTGCGAATCGTATAGTACTACTCATTTTCTACCAAGCTCGATAGATTCCATCTAGATATATGCTATTTCAAACAGTAAATCTGAACCTATAATAGCCAACATACGCAACAAGAACCCGAATGGCTAGGGACCAAGGAAATGTGCAGTCAAACTAAGTAGCGTTACTACGAATAGCCAACACACCATAGGTCAAAAGATCAGTCATACCACTGCAGCATCCAGAAAATCACTGACGAGTAAGTAGACATTCAAGTGGTTTCTCATGTTGGTCATGCTTAGTATAAGTTGTTCTCTAACAACCATCCACACTCTCACCCTAGTGTCCCCATACTGTAGACTCGAGATCTATTTGCCCAAAAGGGAGGTGATCCATACATTGATCTTAAATGGATTGATCACTATCCTCCATGACGATCTTTCTATCGAAAGTATTTAGAAATTAACCACTAATGATGTATGATTCAAATTCTCAACATCTTGAGAATATACAAAATTATCTTTATTAATTTTTAGGATAAATCATAGACACATACAATATGATTAATAAAAAATTATCCAATAAGTACAAAAAAATATGTCCTAAAGAAATATATGCATTAGCCAAGATTGGCTTCTAGGGCACTCATCTAACATATCTTGGATAAACTATTTTTTCAAAAATATGGTATATCAGCTCACAATCATATTATGATCCTCTGGAAAGTAAAAGTAGTATCCTATTGATTCTTTAGGATACCCTATGAAGTGAGCTTTTATAGATCCAGCCTCTAACTTATCCGCCATTTATCTTTTGACATAGACCAGATATTTTCAAATCTTGAGATGGTCCAGACTCGATTTTTTACCATACCATATCTCATATGATGTGGTAGAAATGGATTTAGAGAGAACCTTATTTAAAATATAAATGAAGGTTTGTACGGTATGTCCCCAAAGAAATATAAGTAGGTCAGTGAAGCTCATCATGGATCAGATCATATCCAATAGGATCCTATTTCTCTTTTTCGATACCCCATTGAGCTGAGATATACCAAAAAAAATCCACTGTGAGACTATGCCATGGTCCTTGAGATATCTCAAAAATTCTCCACTAAGGTATTCTCCTCCTTGATCTAACCGAAGAACCTTAAGATATTTTTCTATTTATTTTTCTACTTCATGTCTAAATTCTTTAAACTTTTCAAAAGCTTCAGACTTATATCTCATGAGAAACACATACTTATATTATGAATAATTATAGATAAAGGTGATGAAGTATTGATAACCACCCCTGACTTGCACATCAAATGGCCCACACACATTGGTGTGTACCAGGGCAAGTAGTTTAATGGCTTTTTCTTCATGTCCTATAAAGGATAACTTAGTTATTTTTTCTTAAAGACAGGATTCACAAACTGGGTATGACTCAAAACTTAGTGAGTTAAGGATCCCATTCTTTTTTAGTTTGTTAATCCTATCCTTTCCAATGTGGCCAAGTCTAAGATGCTACATATACTTGTAGTTCAGGTCATCTCTAGATCTTTTTTATCCTATGGCTTTTATTAATTACTCATTAATATTTACAGATGCATCGGCATGCAAATGAAAAAGACTGTCAATTAAAAGAGCTCTTGTAATTATTTATTTTTTAAATAAATAGAACAAAAAGTTTTTTTTGAAATTGAATATAAATTCATCATGTGCTAGCATAGACACAGAAATTAAATTTTTGCTAGCTACAAGTATATAATAACAGTCTTTGAGAATTAATCTAGATCCTAACAGTAATCACAAGGGTATGTTCCAACGGTGACTACAGCAACCCTTGCTCCATTACCGATGTGTAGGACCATTTCTATTTCCCTTAGTCCTCTACTTTCTACCAGACCTTGCATAGAAGTATATATCTAAGCACTCGAGCCAGAGTCTAATATCCAATTAAAAGTAGAGAAAACCATGAGGTTAGATTCAATAATGAGCAAATTGGACTTACCTTTCGAAGATGCATCCGCCTTTTGTTTCTTCAAGCTCTCCAGGTACAGCAGACAATTTTTCTTTCAATGGCCATCTGAATTATAATGGAAATACTTTTCTTGCAATAGCAGCCTTCTTTGTAGTGTCCTTTTTCTTTGGTCTATTCTCCTTTTTCTGCTTCTTCACAGGCTTCTTCTTCTTTCAAGTAGACTTTCTTTTGGAGGAAGATGTCTGCTCCACAGTTAGAATAGTGCCCCTTCAACTTTTCAAGGTCTCCTCATTACTTATCAACATATTCATTAACTCAGGCAAAATATAGTTCAATTTGTTTATGTTATAGTTCATAACAAACTGAGCAAATAAACTAATAAGGGACTGGAGGATCAAATCTACTTACAATTCCCTATGAATGGAAATGCTCAACTTCTCAAGCTGTTCAGTATCCTTGATCATTGTCAAATAATAATCATGGACTGACTACCCTTCACATATTTTGGTATTAAAAAGTCTTTTAGAGACTTCAAAGAGTTCCGCATGGCTCTATTCACCATACAACTCTTGCAGATGAACAATCATGGCCCTGGTAGTAGGCATATCCTCATGCTGGCTTTGCAACTTATTTAACATCGAAGTCAATATGAAACACTTAACCTTATTATCGTCTTCCTTTCATTTCTCCTGTGCTGCCATTTGATAGGCACTTGGATGGTTAGGTAAAATGGGGGGGGTGGGGTCCTGGTCGAGCACATAGCCCAACTTTTTCAAACTCAAAACAATCTTGAGATTTTTGAACCAGTCCTTATAGTTCAGGCCAACTAGTCGATTGGACTCTAGAATGCAGGCTAATGAGTTAGAAGTTGACATGGTTAACTGTGAGAATAGAGATTCAAGTTAGATGATTGTACTCAGATTTCAAAATTTATTCTAAAAACTTTGAGAAATAAATTAGACTTTTACAATTCTCACAGATCTCTCACACTCCCCAGTGGAGATGCGAAAACCCTTATGCAATAAAAGTTTCTAGTGGATACTGTGGTTCTATTGATATGTGCATACCTCACCTGACAGATATTAGTGACACGCTATACCGACGAGTAGACAACCATTGTCCAATGCTTCTCAAGCATATTGCAGCAATTGGTCTCTAAGTTATGAAGCCTCACCATGTCTGGTTATTGGCCTAATCCTTAGTTAAGTCAGACCCATTGTTCAATGCATAGGTAAAGCCATCATTAGGTCCCTCATCATGTCTGATTATTCGGCCCAACCCCATCATTACCTAGCAATATCTCATGCTAATAGGGTGGTTGTATCTTTCCAATACAACTGAACCACTGTAACCAATCGAGAATAATCAATACCAGTCGGACACCCACACTCTTACAATGATGGAAGACCTAGGACTTAATATTCATGGGAGGTTTAGGTTTAGATCTCATTTAAATTAAGTCACCACAATCTTATGTCTGACTGATCAGGTTCAGATTAGTACAATCTCTTATTTGACGATCTTAGTTGGTATGGATGAACATGAATGACTAAGCAACCTTATTCAAAATTTAATCGATCAAGTTGGTCAGATAAGTGAGATCGATGGAGGGGTACATCGGTGCTTACCTTAGACACCATCAAAATGGCTAGGTAAGCATGTTTCCAATTAAAAACCATTGATCAAGATTTGTGTTAGACATTATTTGATCAATTAGAATTGAATAGGTCAGCCTAACTACTCAGGCTCAATTCACTGAGCCAAATTAGGTTTTGAGTTAATCAACTCACATCAAATATGAATCGATATGATCAACTACAACTAAACTCGATATTGAGTCCCTTTGATCTAATCCTAAACAACTATTGATTGGATTTGATCAACTGCTCAAAATTGATAAAGATTCTATCCTGATCTAATCAAAAATTCTAATTGTAGTCTAATCATTAGACCTAATTGTTCTTCCCATACCCTCATGCATAACATAAAAATCAGATTTTAAAAATAATTTTTAGATGATGTTTAAGTGCATGAATTAATAGTTTATGATCTTGAAATATTTTTCAAATCTAAACCTAATGTCATATATTACATATATGTTTGTTTTAGATCTAAAAATTAATTATCACCTATCATATATATGAAAAATTAGATCTAAAACTAACTAAGCACATATCACATACATGCAAATCAGATCTAAATTAATGATTAAAATAATTTCAAAGTACTTTTGAAAAATTTCTTTCGCATCGTGCTAGGACAACCTTTACAATATAAGGGGTAAATCTTATATCAGGACAATCTTATATTAGTCCGATGTGAATCTTAATCATTTTAATTTTAGATCTAATAAGGAACATGACGTATCTTAAATATCAATTTTCAGATTTAAAGTTTATTGATTAACTTATTTTAAAAATTATTTTCAAAATCGATCAATCTTGTGTTAGGATAGTTTTTGCAGTACAAAGAGTAAACCTTATATTGGGATAATCTTATTTCAGCACAAAGTTGATTTTTATCAATTTTACTTTTAGATCTGAAAGGAAATTAGATCTGAAAATTATTTCATGCATGTTAGAAACCGTGACCCTAATACCATTGTTAGATTTAGGTGATTTTCAGCATATGGATTCTTCATCTCATGAACATATGCAGTGAAAGGATAAAATTAAAACTATTTTAATTTTGAACATATTTGGATCTAATCCTACAATCACCTAAGGATCTTTCTAAGCATGTTATGAAATAAAAACAAGATTTGATTTCAAAGAGATGGATGGAATCCATACCTGAATTGCTTCTGCATTTCTTCAAGACCCAGAACTGAGGATGTCTACAGTCCTGATCTAGCCACACAAATGTCCGACCTCTATAGATATCCACCGAGATCTATTTGGGATCTGTCTTCTCATTGTAGATTCATCTTCTCCAAAATGAATTACAGCTTTTGGATCTTTGATCAACAGTTAATCTTCCTCTGCGATCTCAACAATTGAATTGTAGTCTTTCACTTTTGCTCAGTGTAGATTGGATTGCCCAACCAACTTTCGGCATGTGGAGATGGGGGATGCCCAACACTTGGGTGTGGGATAGAGAGGAGAGGGGAGGAGGGCGTGGAGATAGGGAGAGGGCTCTAGATCTGAATTCTCAATTCATCTAAACCCTAAGAGAAGAGCATCTTAAATAGAGCCATTCTTGGAGTTCAAACCAAATTCCAATTAGGGTTAAAAGGCAAGTCCTTATCACATAAGGACTCTTTCCTCCCACGATGATTTTTTTTCCAAGAAAACTAAACCCAAATGAAAAGGGATCACACCCAAATAGGAAAGCAGGGGTTGGTTCCCCTCTTAATTTTCTCATGCACACAAGAGAGGAGGCGCACACCCTCTCTCTTTTCTCCATGCAAATTCTAGGGGGCATGCGCTCCTAGACTTTCCAAAAGAACAAGGAGGTGTGCACCTCCTCTGGATCTCATCTGGAGGTGGCATGTGCCCCACTCTTCTTTCCTTTTAAATCACACCAAAAGAGGAAAAACAAGAGAGAAAAATAAGACGATAAGGCACCAATATTTGGCTTGATCCAATCCTCTTGGGTGCCCAATTAGGTACCCCTATAGATCCAAATTAAAAAAGATTTAGATTAGGTTCAAGGATTAGTTGGTTTGATATAATCCTTATCCAATAAGAAATCCAAGTCCAAAGAAGAATTGGATTTAACCATGTGCTAGCATGGTTCTTCAAACTTCAATAGGATTTCATCAAATCCTAATCCAATTGAGATTTCACAAACCCAATTGGTCAATTCAAGATTAAATCTCTTAATGTGTGATCCCATAGGTTCAATTCTATCTGATAGCGAGACATACCATGATCTTCATCATAGTATCATTGAAATTTCTTTCAATGGGTTGGAATAATTCTAACTCACATCCATCAAGGATCATCGATCCAGAATGATCCTAGTGAGTTCTCACAATCTACCAATGATATCTAGCAATATATAATGGCAACCCAGTAGAACTGAAAGTAGAACTATAGGTGTAGTTATCGTGTGATTCAGTTCTTCTATCGAGAGTCCCAATAGGATACAGGTCATGAAAACTCATCAAACCCTAAGCATCCATCATATGCAAGACTTAATTAGCTTGAGTCCAATCATGAATCTCATGAGAACTTCTTTTCATTATCATGCAGTTGTGGCTATGGACTTAAGGACTTAGCCTCTTAGGTCGCATAGGACTACTCTTTAACTACTAAGGCCATTAGATCCCCTATAAGTGCACACCTTACTCCTATAGTGAATCTACTACGGCCAACGAATATTGTAAGACTCCAAATGGCTAGGGATCATATTATATATTGTCAAACTACAGCAATCCCACTGTGAGCAGTCGAGGTACTGTAGATCAAAAAATTACTCACACAACTACAACATCAAAATGTCACTGAGAGTGAGTAGATATCTAAGTGATTTTTTATTCTTGATCACGCTTAGTATCATTATTTTGAACAATCACTTGCACCTCTCACTCCAGTGTCCCTACACTGTAGACTCGAGACTTATCTATCCAAAAAAAAGTGATCTGTACATCAATCTTGATTGATCAATCACCATTCTCATGGTGATCCAACGATCAGAAGTAATTCAGGAGTTAATCTATAATGATATATATCTCAAATTCTCAATTCTTAAAAATAGATATCACTGTCCATTAACTCCTTGAGCGATTTACAGACATATTACATATGAATTGATAAAAAAATATTTATTTTATTAATTTTAATAAATCAAGTATCAAAATATATCTTGGAATAATACAATGTGTCAGCCAATAATTGATTTTTCAGATCATACATCTAACAAAATATACATCAATCATGCAGATTTAATTTTTCATAGATATGTAGATGATCGTATTGAAGAATCCTTACCTGTATTGATGATTGACTCAAACACAATAATTGATGAACTCCTTAATTTACGAACTCGAGATAAAGTATTCGATTCAACATAATCTTGCTCCAACAATTGCTCACCTATAGAATCAATCCTCACCATCAAACCAATTGTAATGTCAAGGACCTTGGTGGAAAATTACACAAAAAAAAGGATAGATAGTTGCATGATGCTAGCCTGGGACCCTAAATCTCACAATCCAGTCTAATGTACCCCTAATGTTGACTCAAACCTATCATGTACCTGAATCCTCCATTGGTCTATAAAATTTTTAGAGAGAGAAATTTATGAAGAGAGAAAATTATAGAGAGAGAAACTTATAGAGAAAATAAGTGAAGAATGGGAAGGGAGTGAGAGGGAAGAGAGAGAAACCTTCTCTTTTTTCTCTTTTTTTTATGAATCCCTCAACTTACCTATTGAGAGAGAAGAGAGAGAATAAGAGAGGAAAGAAAGATAGCTCTCTCTCTTCTTCTTCTTCTTCTTTAAGGCTGATCACCCTCCCCCCCCTCTATTAGATTCTAGGGGTTGATGTGTGATGCGTAGTCGTTGATAGCACCAAAAATAACTCTACTCACTATGTAGGTAAGATGAGTCGAGATCGTATCCTTAGGGACCTTGGGCTAAGTTGAGATTACAAAATAAAAGAAAGAAGCATTGTTTTGATTTAGAAAATAAATTATTTTAAAATTGATGTAATTAGAAAATAAAGAGCTCGGGAGTTTTGAATTAATCTTGCATTAGTAAAGTTGTATCTTTTTTCTTTTAATTAAATAGATGCGATTAATCTTAGAAAAAATATCTGTCTTTCCTCGGCACATCCCGTACCTGTAGATCATGACGTGTCTCCAAAAAGTACTAGGTAAACAACTCTTCTTTCCTCGGTACATCCCGTACCCGTAGATCACGATGCGTCTCCAAAAAGTAAAAGTTGTTCCTAATATTAATCTAACAGAAAAGTATAAATAAAAGCATATGAAAGAGAGCAAATAAAGAACTCATGATGATTTAAATAAAAAGCATAATCTTTATTGCATATAAAGAAATACAAGAAAGTTTAGAACAATAAACCATCTCTGTGTTGTTACAAAATTTCTTCTCCACTCCCGAGACTGCTAGCCTAGCTGCTCATGAAGTAGTCCTTTTCTTTTCCTCTATGCAAGGCTCTAGAAGAATTTTTGGGCTTCCCCTTTCAATGGAAGTACAAAAACCTTTTTATAGGTGTTAGGAGGGAGGAGTTTTATATGATTTTTCGATGTGAGACTAAAAAAAATGCTAAGGACTAAAAGATCACAAACAGATAAAGAAAATACAAAATTTTCCCCTTAAAATATTTTCAAATATTAATTTTTTTTTCTTTAATAAGCATCTGTTCGTTCGCGTTCTCCTGCCGCGCGCCCACACCCACGCCCCCACGATGCCATGTCTGCGCATGCCCGCTCGTGATGCCGCGCCTGTGCCCACACCCACTCGTGCGCCCACGCGCTCACGTGCTCGCCCGCGCGCCCAGGAAGCTTTTGTTTCTTTTTGATTACCAAAAAGAAACTTTTGTTTCTTTAAAATGACGCCAATATCCTTTTTAGATTTCTTGCATAGTATTTTCATTTTCTATAATACCGTATGCATCCTTCTTTTATTTTAATTTTATTTTAAGTCTAATTTTCTTCGAACTTGAGTCTTTTTGATCTATGAATCGGACTCTTTGTATCGACGATCACTTTTCCTGTAAAACATAAAAAGAAACATCAAATTCTTAATAAATAAAATAAATTAAATATAATTTTTTATTTTAAATGATTTAAATTAAGTATTTATCACACCCCCCAACTTGAATTTTGCTCGTCCTCGAGTAAAATAGATATATCAGCATTGTGTACCGTCTCGATCTTGAATAAAAAGTTAGGTTAGGCATCCCAAAAGGTAGATGATACCTGGTCAGACCATTAAAGAGATACTTCATTGGATTATCAATTTGACCCAATTAGTGACTGAGTATTAACTAAAGAAATTTCAAGAGCTTTTCTTTCACCAACTCTCCACTTTACTCTTTAAATCTTCTAACTTAATGTGAGAGGGGTTTATTATCTTCTTGCAAATTAGTACCCTTATTATCCACTATTTTTTTAACATTGCCCACCTTTTTACGCGAACCACAATACTTACTTAGGCGAAGGGGCCCGGTTACTCAATAGGAAACCAATATTTTTTTTTTAAAAGCATATTTTAAAGAGAATTTTTGCATACCTTGACCTTTCCACCCAATCTCTCATGAAGCAGATTCTTTATTGAGATCAGTAAGAAGAGGGTTGTAGAATCACTCCTAAAATTTGGTCTAGTCCAAACCCTACCATTTATTGAGTTTTCTTAATAATTTATTTCTCAGTATCTCTAAAATTCTTTTGATCATTAATCATTCATTGATTAGGATGCCTAATTGACTCTTAATCAAAATAAAATTCGGATACACAAAACTAATTATTTTTGACCATACTCGAGGATTTGATTAATTTTCCTCCCCCCCAACTTAATCCAAAACAAAGGTACTCCGAGGGCTAGCTAATGACAGAGTACCTCCTCATTAATTGGAAAGCGGTTCTGTCCACATACTAGGCAAAAAAGGGGCACTTCAAGCAAGGTAGACTACTCATTACAAAAATATATCGCCGTGTTATTAAGTATTTTGCTTTAAGTTCTTTTCTCTATAAGAGGTGGAATAGAATAACCCGGTTGAAGCGTAATGATCATACGTCTGTAATGCATTGTATGTTCCATAATAGGTCCCATTCTTCTACCCTTTCCCGGGAGTCGATAACTATTCATAGCTATTACTTTGACACCAAAGAAGAGTTCGACCCAATGCTTTATTTCTGTCCTAGTTGATCCTGATTCGACATTAGAAGTATATTGATTGTTCCCCAATAATCGAATACTTTTTTTGTAAATACTGCATATTTGATTCCACAAAACAATCCATCTTTTTTCAGTTTATTGGTTTTATAATGAAAAGTATAGGGTTTTGTCACCTCTCCAACTATCTCTCCATTAGGTAGGATTTTGTTGGCCCAAGCCCTTATTTGTTGAGGAGAAACTGGTCCAATTCGAAGTTGTTGATGTTTATACCGGTCGATCATAGAATAGAGCCGGATCTAAGTGTTGGCTAGGTAAGCGTCCTGTAGTAAGAGGAGTAGTTATGAACCCTGTAGACCATCCCCATGGGATAATTTTGCTTTGAAAGTTGAAGATAGCCTCATTGATTAATAAGCTCTTGTTCTAAATTCCTGTAGCTGCGGTAAAGTAAAAAAAATATGAAATCATTGGGTTGCCTCCCAACAAGTGCTAAGTTTTACGTCTTCAGCCAGACGTCAAGTTTATTGACAGACTCTTCCATACAGAGCGGTCCTTTATTCTTTAAAAAAATGAAGATCAGTTAAAACAAAATAAAAAAAATTTGGGTTGCCTCCCAAAAAGCGCTAAGTTTAACATCTTCAGCCAGACGTCATATGCAATAAAACCAACAAAAGGTGGGCAATGACTCATACTTGATTGTCCATGGAGGAGTGATTTTATCGTGTGGTGTATCCAACATGGTGTTCACTTCTTTCATATATCCCTCAAAATCATATACTCCAAAGTGAGCCAAGCAAGTATCTAAGGGGTCTGGTGCTAGAATTATGGGTGTTGCATCTTCTATAATGTCTTCTAGTGTATCTACTTTGAAGCAACTATCCATTGATGGTCCTTGGGAAGCACCAAACATATTCAGTCTCAGTTTCTTATTCCCAAATGATACATCCATGACTCCTGTCCTACAATTAATGCATGCATTTGCTGTAGCTAGAAAGGGTCGTCCTAAGATAATGGAAATTTATCTTGGGTTGCTACTTAATTCCATGTCGAGAACCAAAAAATCAACTGGAAAGTAAAACTCATCTACCTTGACCAAGACATCCTCAAGCATTCCACATGGTTCCTTAATTGATCTGTCGGCTAATTGTAATGTGACTGATGTGGGTTTCAGTTCTCCGATCCAAAAAGTTCATACATTGAACTAGGTAAAAGATTCACACTTGCCCCTAAGTCCAGAAGAGCTTTTTCAATATGATAATTTCCTATAACACAGGAAATGATGGGGGCTCCTGGGTCCTTAAGCTTTGGAGGAGTGGCATGCTGGAAGACAGAACTAGCCTGTTCAGTGAGGTGTACTTTTTTTGAGATTTATGATCTAGATTTATGTTTTTGGGTGCACAAATCTTTCAAAAATTTGGCATAAGCAGGGACCTGTTTGATTGCGTCTAGAAGGGAAAGATTAATTTGGACTTGCTTAAACAATTCCAACATCTCATCGAGTTTTCCTCCCTTCTTATCTGCAGGAATAGGGGCTTTCAGGGCATCCTAAAATGGGGCTTTAGGCAAGTAAGATGATTCCGGTGCAGGTGCTGGGTTAATAGGTTCTTTCCTCTCTTCAGATTTCTTCTTTTCTGTTGTAGCTGGAATTGGTTGCTCTTGTTGTTGGATTACTTCAGATTGATTTAAAATTTTTTTGCTTCTAAGGGTCATGATCGATTTGGCATGTTCGAAAAAAGTTTCAAGACCAATGGAGCTTTCAGCCATGTACTGACCTTTTGGGTTATTAATAGGCTAATTAGGTAATTTGCCCTCTTCCCTCCTACTGAAAGCTGTTGCTAGCTGACCTATCTGGGTCTCTAGCTTTGCTATTGATTGTGTGTAGGAGTTAAGGGTCTGAGTGTTGACTTCTAATCGTTCTAGTGCTTTCAAAACTTTTTCCTCAAAAGTTGAACTATAACCAGTAGTAGACGGTTGAGGAATATTTTGAAATTGATGGTATGGTCCATGCCTATATGTTGGGTCCTGATATTGAGGTCGAGGTGTGGCAGGACCAACCACTGGTTGTGGTCTCCAGGAGAAATTTGGATGGTTTCTCCAGCCGGGGTATAAGTGTTCGAATATGGATCGTTTCCTGGTCTGCGAGCTTGTTGGACTTGAGCTTGCTGAACCTGCTCGTGTACAAACTCAGAAAATTGAGGTGCGGCTGGGCATTCACTAACAAAATGGTTCGGACTTGCACACAATGCACAAACTTCTTGGATTGGGTTAGGTGGAATTGGGGATTGTTCAGTATTTAGAAGATGATCGAATTTTTGGGACAGTTCATCTACCTTACTGTGGATATCCATGATGTTTCCAATCTGATAAATTCCACTTCTTTTTTGTTGAAGCATGGGTTGTTCTCTAGAAGTGGCAGACATATGATGTAGAAAATTCTCACTAAGTGTTTCAAAGAGCTGCCAGGCTTCATCCTCACTCTTTAGCATGAATGTCCCACCACATGATGCATCAACCATTTGTCGGTGTTTCTCTGATAGACCATCATAAAAATACTGACAAAGTTGCCATTTAGGGACAGCATGGTGTGGACATTTACGAATGAGGTCCCTTAATCTTTCCCATATCTCATGAAAAAGTTCACCCTCCAATTAGGAAAAACTAGTGATAGCTTTTCTAATTTGATTTATTTTTTCAATTGGAAAGTATTTCTTGAGAAATTCTCTCTGAAGATGTTCCCAAGTTGAAATGGTTGTAGAGTCTAAGGAGTTTAACCAATGTTTGGCTTTGTCCTTAAGTGAGAAAGGAAACAGTTTCAACCTAAGGGCATCATTTGAGAAGTTTTGGATTTTTACTGTGGAACAAATTTCAAGAAATTCATCCAAGTGTTTGTATGGGTTCTCGTTACTAAGTCCATAGAATGATGGCAACATTTGAATAATGCTAGACTTAATCTCATATTGGGTAGTGTTGGGTATAAAATACCCCCCAGCCGAAGTTCGTGATGGGAGTGACCCTCCGGGGATCCAACTGACTTTCGACCTCCGGCAACATCTCTTCAAACCTCCCGGGCGGCCGAGCCTCCGCCACACTCCCAAGTTTTGCCGACGGACAGGACCCCGCCAGCGTTGACCGAATTCTTCGCGACGTCCAGACTCCTATGGGAGCAGGACTCCGCCCATGACTTCACCTGCAGACTCTGCCCGGACTCCTACGGGAGCCGGACTCCACCGACAACTCCTGCTGTAGGTAAACTTCGTCCGGACTCCTACGGGAGCCGGACTTCGTTCCTGATTCTAATTGCAGGTAAACTCCGTCTGGACTCCTACGGAAGCCGGACCTCGCCCACGACTTCATCTGCAGACTCCGTCCGGACTCCTACGGGAGCCGGACCTCGCCCACGGCTTCATTCGCAGGCTCCGTCCGGACTCCTACGGGAGCCGGACCTCGCCCACGACTTCATCTGCAGGCTCCATCCGGGCTCCTACGGGAGCCGGGCCCTGCCCATGACTTCATCCGCAGGCTCCGCCCGGGCTCCTATGGGAGTCGGGCCTCGCCCACGACTTCACCTACAGGCTCCGCCCGGACTCCTATGGGAGCCGGACTCCGCCGATGACTCCTGCTGCAGGTAAACTTGGTCCGGACTCCTACGGGAGCCGAACTTCGTCCCTGATTCTAATTGCAGGTAAACTCTGTCCGGACTCCTACGGGAGCCGAACCTCACCCACGACTTTATCTGCAGACTCCGTCCGGACTCCTACGGGAGTCGGACCTCGCCCACGGCTTCATCTGCAGGCTCCGCCCGGGCTCCTACGGGAGTCGGGCCCCAGCCATGACTTCACCTGCAGGCTCCGCCCGAACTCCTACGGGAGCCGGACTCCGCCCATGACTTCACCTGCAGGCTCCGCCCGGACTCCTACGGGAGCCGGACTCCGCCGACGACTCCTGCTGCAGGTAAATTTTGTCCAGACTCCTACGGGAGCCGGACTTCATCCCTGATTCTAATTGCAGGTAAACTCCATCCGGGCTCCTACGGGAGTCGGACCTCGCCCACGACTTCATCCGCAGACTCCGTCCGGACTCCTACGGGAGTCGGACCTCATCCACAATTTCATCTGTAGGCTCCGCCCGGGCTCCTACGGGAGCCGGGCCCTGCCCATGACTTCATCTGCAGGCTTCGCTTGGGCTCCTACGGGAGCCGGGCCTCGCCCATGACTTCACCTACAGGCTCCGCCTGGACTCCTACGGGAGCCGAACTCCGTTGATGACTCCTGTTGCAGGTAAACTTCGTTCGGACTCCTACGGGAGCTGGACTTCATCCCTGATTCTAATTGTAGGTAAACTCCGTCCGGACTCCTACGGGAGCCGGACCTCGCCCACGACTTCATCTGCAGACTCCGTCCGGACTCCTATGGGAGCCGGACCTCGCGCACGGCTTCATCTGCAGGCTTCGCCCGGGCTCCTACGGGAGCCAGGCCCCACCCATGACTTCACCTGCAGGCTCCGCCCGGACTCTTACGGGACCCGGACTCCGCCGACGACTCCTGCTGCAGGTAAACTTCGTCCGGACTCCTACGGGAGCCAGACTTCGTCCTTGATTCTAATTACAGGTAAACTCCATCCGGACTCCTACGGGAGCCGGGTCTCGCCCACGACTTCACCTGCAGGCTCCACCTGGACTCCTATGGGAGCCAGACTCGACCGACGACTCCTGCTGCAGGTAAACTTCGTCCAGACTCCATCGGGAGCCGGACCTCATCCCCAACTCCAATTGTAGGTAGGCTTCACCTGAACTCCTGTGGGAGCCAGACTTCACTCGTCTCCAGCCCCAGCTGCGGGAAAACTCCATCTGAGCTCCTGTGGGAGCCGGACTTCGTCCCCGACTTCAACTGAAAGAAGACTCCATTCGGGCTCCTGCGAGAGCCGGACTCCAAGCTCCTCTTAGATGGGTAGCTGGCCACCTCTCTCTATCAGACACCCCAGTCGAACTCTGGTCGATAGGCCTGGACCCCCTGGCAAGCCACAGCAACAGCCACGACTCCGCTCCACCTCCTGCGATGGATTTCGCACGGCTCCATCACCCCCTGGTAGGCCGCAGCAACGGCCACGACTCTGCTCCACCTCCTGCGACGGATTCCATGCGGCCCCATCACTCCCTTGCAGGCCATAATAATGGCCACGATCCTGCTCCACTTCCTGTGATGGATACCGCACGATTCTTCCATTCTCTGGTAAGTCGCGACAACGGACGCCGCTCCGCTCCCCGTGACGGACTCCATGTGGCACGCCCCGGTGATAGCCACGGGTCTGCTCCACTACTCTCCGCAACAAACTTCTCCTGACTCTGGGTGGCCCACTGCCAGATGGTTACAGGCATCGCTATCAGTTTATTGCCCCCTCCGCCTATAAAAGGGGGGACCCCAGATACGTTATTCTCTAAGCTCTCATTTTTACCTAGAAACTCTGCTAAAATTTCTATTTCGAGCACTCCATTCTTGTTGAGACAGAGAACTGACTTGAGCGTCGGAGGGTCTTGCCGGAGCAACCCCACCTCCAGTTTAGACTTCTTTTGCAGGTCTCGACGGCGACCGTGACTCCAGCTTCTCCGGCGCAGGCAGATTTTTGCACCAACAGGATTGGCGCTAGAGGAAGGGGTCGAACCTCCACAGTACCCTTGTTCTTAAAGGAGCGCTCAATGGGATTGCCCCCAGGCATCTTTTTCGGTGCCCTCTCCTCCCTCCTCCACTTGGTCTTTGCTCGATGCCTCCCCGTAAGGCATCCACACGGCAACCCACGGCCTCCGCGGTAGGATCTCAAGCTTTGGCCTCGCCTCCAGTTTCCTAGGCCCCGCATCCCCTAGCAACGATGGCCAGCATGGAGCGGTCGGACAATCGACCTCCAACGGATTTCACCAACACCATCTCGGGAGGATCCCGGCAGGAAGCAACAAATGTACTAGCCGTACCCCCCAAGCGACAAAAGATTGAGGAGCCCATAACCTTTACTGAAGAAGATGCTCTGGGAGTTCAATTCTCTCATAACGACGTGGTTGTAGTTTCCTTGAATATAGCAAATTACGACGTTCGCCGCATTCTCGTCAACAATGAAAGTTCGGCCGACATTTTGTTCTACGACGCCTTTACAAGAATGTCCATCCTTGACGGTCATTTGAGGCCGATTGGCTCCCCTCTAGTAGGGTTTACCGGCGATGCTGTTCCGGTGGAGGGAATGATAACTTTGACTGTGGTCGCAGGTCGATATCCAAGGCAATCCAGGGCTCTGATGAATTTTTTGGTGGTGAAGGCGCCGTCAGCCTACAACGCAATCCTTGGCTGACCTGGCCTCAATGCTCTCCGAGCCATCATGTCAACCTACCATTTGAAGTTAAAATTTCTCACCAACCAGGGGATCGGAGAGGTCCGAGGAGACCAAGCCCTGGCCAGACACTGCTACAACATAGCCTTGCAAAGAAGCGACCAATTCAACCCCTGTCCAGTTGATGGGCTGGATGCTCGCGATGACCTCACTGAAGAGAGGGGCAGTCCAACTGAAGATCTGGTACCGATCCCTCTGAACGATGGGAATGCGGAGCATGTGGCGATGATTGGCTCCAAACTGGGGGAGGAGGTGCGGACACGTCTCATCAATTTTCTACGAAAGAATGTGAACATTTTTGCTTGGGTTCCAGCAGACATGCCGGGGATTGACACGGAAGTCATGGAGCACCATCTGACCGTCGATCCAAAGCATCGACCGACGAAAGAAAAAATTCGAGGTCATGCACCAGAAAGGCAGAAGGCGATAGTCGAGGAAGTGGACAAACTCCTTAAGGTCGGATTCATTAGGGAAGTCAATTATCCTGATTGGATTTCCAACGTTGTCCTAGTCAAAAAAGCAAACGGCAAGTGGAGGATGTGCATAGACTTCAAAAAGCTGAATAAGGCCTACCCAAAGGACAGCTACCCCCTTCTCAAAATCGATCAACTGGTGGATGCGACCTCGGGCCATGAGCTCCTCACCTTCATGGATGCGTTCTCCGGCAATAATCAAATCAGGATGGCACCGGAAGATGAAGAAAAGATCGCTTTCATTACTAACCCTAGCCTTTACTGTTACAGGGTCATGCCTTTCGGCCTCAAAAATGCAGGCGCAACCTACCAGCGGGTGGTGAACAAAATCTTCAAAGAGCAGATCGGCCGCAACATGGAGGTCTACGTGGACGACATGCTCGTAAAAAGTAAATCTTCCATGGACCACATCACCGACCTCGAGGAGACCTTCGACGCCCTCCGAAAATATAAAATGAAGCTGAACCCGACTAAGTGCGCTTTCGGAGTGACCTCGGGAAAGTTCCTGGGCTTCATGGTGTCGGGGCGCGGGATTGAGGCCAATCCAGAAAAAATTCACGCCATCCAGGAGATGACCGCCCCAAGGTCGATAAAAGAGGTTCAGCATCTTACAGGGAGAATAGCAGCCCTGAATCGTTTTATCGCGAGGTCAGCCGAACAGTGCTTACCCTTTTTCCAAACTCTCAAGCAGTCGAAGAATTTCTGTTGGACCCCTGGGTGCCAACAAGTGTTCGAAGAACTAAGGAGCTACCTCGGCTCACCCCTGCTGTTGGCAAAGCTAGAGCCTGGGGAGAAACTATTTTTATACCTGACGGTCTCTCCCATGGCTCTCATGGCAGTCCTTGTCAAAGAAGAAGCGAAAGTCCAACGGCCGATCTACTACGTCAGTCGTGTCTTGAGAGACGTCGAGACCAGGTACACCAAATTGAAAAAACTGACTTACGCCCTGTTGATTGCAGCCCGGAGGCTCCGACCCTACTTTCAAGGGCACACCGTAACGCTGCTCATCGACCAACCGATCAAGGTGATTCTGCATCGGGCGGATGCCTCCGGGAGGATGGGAAAATGGGCGATCGAGCTCACATAATTCGACATCAACTATCGATCCAGGCCAGCAGTGAAGGCCCAGATATTGGCAGATTTCATAGTGGAGTGTACTATCCCAAAGGAGGCCGAACCTGAACAAGATGAAATTGACAGCCTGGAGTCCCGACCGAACTCCCCCGAAGAAGAAGCGGATCCCTCTGGTTGCTTTTGGGCCCTCTACGTGGATGGGTCTTCCAACATGTCAGGCGCTGGTGCGGGCCTGATCTTGATCAGTCCAGAGGGAGTCATCGAGGAGTACGCTCTGCGCTTCGAGTTCTCCGCAACAAGCAATGGAGCAGAATATGAAGCTCTGATCGCAGGACTAAGGATCGTCAAAGAGCTAGGGATAGATCGACTCCAGGTCCACAGCGACTCTCAACTAGTAGTTGGACAAGTTAACGGGAACTACGAAGCGCGGAAAGACAGCATGACTAAATACCTTGAAAAGGTAAAGGAGCTCATCCCCGCCTTCAGCAGCTTCAACATCAGACAGATTTCGAGGTTGGAAAATACCAGGGCCGACCTTCTCTCCAAGTTGGCAATGCTGGCTCCAGCCAAATTGCCCAAGGGCATTCTCTTTGAAGTTCTAAAGTGCCTGAGTACGGAAGAATCATGGCCCGTGATGGAAATTGACCACGAGCCCAGCTGGATCGATCCACTGACAACCTATCTCAGAGACGGGGTTCTCCCCCAGGACACAAAAGAGGCTCGAAAGCTCAGAAATCAAGCCTCCCGATACATCCTTTATGAGGGCAAGTTGTACAAGAGATCATACTCTTTGCCCCTTTTAAAGTGTCTCTGGCCTTCGGAAGCTGACTACGCCCTGTGGGAGGTGCATGAAGGAATCTGCGGAAGCCATCTGGGGGCTAGATCTTTATCCCACAAGTTGCTTCGCCAAGGATATTACTGGCCGACGATGCATCATGACTCGATTGAATACGTCAGAAAGTGTGACCGATGTCAGAGATATGCCAACATCCAGAGACAGCCCGCTACCGAGCTTACACCCTTGAGCGCCCCATGGCCTTTTGCGCAATTGGGGATGGACATCCTTGGACCCTTTCCCATGGCGTCGGGGCAGAGGAAGTTCCTCCTAGTGGCGATTGACTATTTCACCAAGTGGGTCAAAGCCGAACCACTGGCGAAAATCATAGAAGCTAAAGTGCAAGATTTCGTCTGGAAGTCAATCGTTTGCAGGTTCGGTCTACCAAGGACCCTAATCACTGATAACGGGCGGCAGTTCGCGGGAGCAAGATTCATCGAATTCTGTGAAGATTTAAACATCTCCCATAACTTCATATTAGTAGCCCATCCTCAGGCGAACGGCGAAGCTGAAGTGACCAACAGAACCCTTCTGCAGGGGATCAAGACAAGGCTTGAAAAGGCGAAGGGAACTTGGGCAGACGAATTTTATCATGTGTTGTGGGCATATCGAACTATCCAAAGACTACCCACAGGGGAGACCCCCTTTGCTTAAAGCCTTCGGAATGGAGGCCATCATCCCAATTGAGCTTAAACTCTCATCGGCACGAGTCATGACATTCAACGAACATCAAAATTCGCAAGGTCTTAAAGCCAACCTTGACTTGCTGGAAGAAAAACGGGAGGTAGCACAAGTTCGGATGGCAGCCTACAGACAGAAAGTCACCCGCTATTACAATTCCCAGGTCAAGAATAAAGCCTTTAGAGTAGGAGATCTAGTGCTTCGACGAGCCGCTGTCTCGCAACCTCAGGATCGAGGGAAGCTTGCCCCAAACTGGGAAGGCCCGTATGAGGTCAAAGAAGTAGTCCGGCCCGAAACTTATTACCTCAAGGAGCTCGGAGGAGCAGACCTCCCGCGACCATGGAGCTCGGAAAACTTACGAATGTATTACCGATAACTCTATCTTAAATAAAAGTTGCATATCTACATATCTCCCCTCTTGGCACTAGCTTATATCGACAGGGCAGTCAAAACAAACTGTGTCAGAAGCAGGAGGAGAACTTCATCTCGACAAAGTTGAAGGTCCGGTTCTCTTTAGACCGGATGGGGGGAGAGGCCCTGCAATGCCCATATGCGCCTCCACAGCCCTGTTAGGGACAGGAGGAGAACCTCGCCCTAACTTGAGCAAAGTCGAAGGTCCGATTCTCTTTCGACCGGATGGGGGGAGAGGCCCTGCAATGCCCATATGCGCCCCCACAGCCCTGTTAGGGATAGGAGGAGAACCTCGCCCTAACTTGAGCAAAGTCGAAGGCCCAGTTCTCTTTAGATCGGATGGGGGATAGGCCCTGCAACGCCCATATGCGCCCCCACAGCCCTGTTAGGGACAGGAGGAGAACCTTGCCCTAACTTGAGCAAAGTCGATGGCCCGGTTCTCTTTAGACCGGATGGGAGGAGAGGCCTTGCAATGCCCATATGCGCCCCCACAGTCCTGTTAGGGACAGGAGGAGAACCTCGCCCTAACTTGAGCAAAGTCGAAGGCCCGGTTCTCTTTAGACCGGATGGGGGAAGAGGCCCTGCAACGCCCCTGTGCGCCCCCACAGCCCTGTTAGGGACAGGGGGAGAACCTTACCCTAACTTGAGCATAGTCGAAGGCCCGATTCTCTTTAGATCGGATGGGGGGAGGGGCCCAGCAACGCCCATATGTGCCCCTACAGCCGTGTTAGAGACAAGAGGTGAACCTCGTCCTAACCAGGCTGAAGCCTGTTACGACAGAAATAGGGAAAGAACCTCGCCCCGACGTCAATTAAGGTCTGGTCATTCAAGACCAGATAAGAAAAAGGAGGACCTTCTCCAGTGGCCCCTTTGCAATAAAACTTCATCCGGACTCCTACGGGAGCCGGACTTCGCCCTCAACTTTGATCGAAGGAAGACTCCATCTCCAACTTCAGCTGCAGACAAGCTCTGTCTGGACTCCTACGGGAGCCGGACTCCATCTCCAACTTCAAGTACAGACAAGCTCCGCCCGGACTCCTACGGGAGCCGGACTCCATCTCCAACTTCAAGTACAGACAAGCTCCGTCCGGACTCCTACGGGAGCCAGACTCCGTCTCCAACTTCAACTGCAGACAAGCTTCATCCGGACTCCTGCGGGAGCCAGACTCCGTCTCCAACTTCAACTGCAGGTAAACTTCGTCCGGACTCCTACGGGAGCCGGACTTCATCCCCGACTTCGACTGCTGGTAAGCTCTGCTCGGACTCCTATAGGAGCCAAATTTTGCCTCTGACTTCAATTGCAGATAGACTCCGTTCGGACTCCCACGAGAGTCGGACCTCACCCCGACTTCACCTACGGGAGCCGGACTCCCGCAGCCCCACCAAGAGCGGAGGAAAAAATCCCACTCAAAAAGGAAAAAGGGGAGAGGAGTTAAAAGGGAAAGCGATGGACTACGTCAGCGACGAATGAAAAACAAACAGCGTCAAAGATGCGGAGAACCCCGTCTTAGCAAGGATTGGGGTTCTTATCAAGAACCCCCACTTACAAGGAAGCTTTCAACGCAAGCCCGAGATGAGATGACTTCCTCAGGGTGACGAAAGCTCAGACCTCCGAGCTCGAGCCCTAATGGGGGGCGCCAAACCCGAGCATTCCCAAACGAATCTGCGGCCATGGACGAAAAAGATGAGTCGATACGATGGCAATCGAATACCTCCGAATGATGCAAAGGCCGAAAAGAAGCTCGGCAAGCGATAATTCAACACATGAGTAAAAGAAGTAGCAGAAAATTTCCTTCTCATATTATTCGTCAAATATACATCGTAGAGCCATTGAGGTCAAGGGAGAAGGACAACTGAAAGGCGAGCTGACGTGACAACTATCGGCGACCAACGGACGACGTCAAAAAAAAGGAAAGAAAAAAAAAAGAAGAGAGGAAGAAAAGAAGAAAAGAAGAGAAGTAGAGAGAAGGGAATACAACAACAACAATGGTAAAGGAAAGAAGTTCGACAGACAACAATTCGACGCAAAGCGCGATCGAAGTAACAAAATCTCCTTCTCATTTCTCGATTAACAAGATGTACATTACAAGACCCGGAGGGCCAGAAAAAGAAAACATTATTACAAGATTCGAAAGGGATACACTAGAGGCCACTTCGAGCTGTAGACTTCTCTTCCCGGTTCTATCCTTCCCAGCAGCATTTTCCAGTACGTGTGACAAGCCTCTCGGCTCTCGCCCCCTGCCTCATTTCGCTCCACCTCCGAAATCCCAACCCTAGGGGGAAAAGGTGGGATAGATTCTAGGGGGCAGCAAGGGCAACGGCAGCGGCGACGACGACCTGTTTCAAAAAGAATCGAGATTACCCCGGAGGCAGCGGTGGCACCGAAGACATGCACCACCGCCATGTGCTCCATGGCAACCACCATCCTGGGTGTTCCGGTAAGGTCGGCATGCACTACTTCCATCGTCCCTGCAACAAGTTCTGCTGCCCCACCATCGGCACCGACCGCTTCTGGTCCCTCGGCCCCGACGACATCAAGGATCCCGCCACGGCTTGTGACGAAAGCTCTGCCCCCTTGACCGGTGTTGCCCCGTTTGGCTACTCCGAAGTTCTCAGGCGGAACGTCTTCACCGGTTGTCCCCGTTATTAAACTCCTGTTGTTGAAGGAATTCTTCCTTGAGCCCCAGTTAAGGCGGCGGGAACCCTCAGCGGTAGTTTGACAATCGGAGAACTCACAGACTGCTGTTCTCCTCCTTGCACTCTTCTTAGTCTATGACATCATCTTGAGATTGGTCTCCGGGGCGGAGGCCCCAGCAGGGGAACCCCTTGGAGAGACTCGGGGGACTGGAAACGACGGAGAGCCGGCGGAGATGGCAAAGACCGACGCAAAAGACGCTCGAAGTCGGAAGGGGCACCGATGGAGTGTCTGAGTGGCTAAGCTCTCAGGCGAAAGAAGGATGTCGTGAAGTTCCTGGAGGAAAGGTGGGGGCTTAAATAGGCAACAGAGCCTGGCGCAGTTATGGTGGCAGGTGTCCCTAGGCCAACCAGTGCTCACCACATGTCTCGTGTGTCCCACTCACCGCGACCTAGGGTTGACTGTTCGTGGGCTTTCATGGCACGACGCTTGGGATCACGTCCCGATGGGAGTTTCGAAAAGACTCTTCGGGTCGCCCTAATCGGAAAAAGACTCCAGCAGTGCGCATTTAATGACAAAATATCTGGGGGCGATCGTGCACAAGATTCGAGAGGATAACTTCGGCTGCAAAATTTTTTCTGTACTTCTTTCATTCGAAATTCGAAGTCGAAAGTAGGGAGACTGGTGTTGGGTATAAAATACCCCCCAACCAAAGTTCGTGATCGGAGTGACCCTCCGGGGATCCAACTGACTTTCGACTTCTGGCAACATCTCTTCAAACCTCCAGGGCGGCCGAGCCTCCGCCGCACTCCCAAGTTTTGCCGATGGACAGGACCCCGCCAGCGTCGACCGGATTCTTCGCGACGTCCAGACTCCTACGGGAGCCAAACTCGCCCATGACTTCACCTGCAGGCTCCCCCGGACTCCTACGGGAGCCGGACTCTGCTGACGACTCCTGCTGCAAGTAAACTTCATCCGGACTCCTACGGGAGCCGGACTTTGTCCCTGATTCTAATTGCAGGTAAACTCCGTCCGGACTCCTACGGGAGCTAGACCTCGCCCACTTCATCTGCAGACTCCGTCCAGACTCCTACGGGAGCCAGACCTCGCCCACGGCTTCATCCGCAGGCTCCGTCCGGACTCCTACGGGAGCCGGACCTCGCCCACGACTTCATCTGCAGGCTCCGTCTGGGCTCCTACGGGAGCCGGGCCAGGCCCACGACTTCATCTGCAGGCTCCGCCCGGGCTCCTACGGGAGCCGGACCTCGCCCATGACTTCACCTGCAGGCTCCGCCCGGACTCCTACGGGAGCCGGACTCTGCCGATGACTCCTGCTGCAGGTAAACTTCGTCCGGACTCCTACGGGAGCCGGACTTCATCCCTGATTCTAATTGCAGGTAAACTCCATCCGAACTCCTACGGGAGCTGGACCTCACCCACGACTTCATCTGCAGACTCCGTCCGGACTCCTACGGGAGTCGGACCTCGCCTATGGCTTCATCTGCAGGCTCCGCCCGGGCTCCTACGGGAGCCGGGCCCCGCCCACGACTTCACCTCAGGCTCTGCCCGTACTCCTACGGGAGCCGGACTCCGCCCATGACTTCACCTGCAGGCTCCGCTCGGACTCCGCCGACGACTCCTGCTGTAGGTAAATTTCATCCGGACTCCTACGGGAGTCGGACTTCGTCCCTGATTCTAATTGCAGGTAAACTTCATCCGGGCTCCTACGGGAGTCGAACCTCGCCCACGACTTCATCTGTAGACTCCGTCCGGACTCCTACGGGAGCCGGACCTCACCCACGACTTCATCTGCAGGCTCCGCCCAGGCTCCTACGGGAGCCGGGCCCTGCCCACGACTTCATCCGCTGACTCCGCCCGGGCTCCTATGGGAGCCAGGCCTCGCCCACGACTTCACCTGCAGGCTCCGCCCGGACTCCTACGGGAGTCGGACTCCACCGATGACTCCTGCTGTAGGTAAACTTCGTCCGGACTCCTACGGGAGCCAGACTTCATCCGGACTCCTACGGGAGCCGGACTTCATCCCTGATTCTAATTGCAGGTAAACTCCGTCCGGACTCCTACGGGAGCCGGACCTCACCCACGGCTTCATCTGCAGGCTCCGCCCGGGCTCCTACAGGAGCCAGGCCCCGCCCATGACTTCACCTGCAGGCTCCGCCCAGACTCCTACAGGAGCCGTACTCCGCCGATGACTCCTACTGCAGGTAAACTTCATCCGGACTCCTACGGGAGCCGGACTTTGTCCCTGATTCTAATTGCAGGTAAACTCTGTCTGGACTCCTACGGGAGCCGGGCCTCGCCTACGACTTCACCTGCAGGCTCCGCCCAGACTCTTACGGGAGCCGGACTCCGCCGACGACTCCTGCTGTAGGTAAACTTCGTCCGGACTCCTACGGGAGTCGGACCTCATCCCCAACTCTAATTGCAGGTAGGCTTCACCCGAACTCCTGTGGGAGCCAGACTTCACTCGTCTCCAGCCCCAGCTACGGAAAAACTCCATCCGAGCTCTTGTGGGAGCCAGACTTCGTCCCTGACTTCAACTGAAAGATGACTCCATCCGGGCTCCTGCGAGAGCCGGACTCCAAGCTCCTCTCAGACGGGTAGCTAGCCACCTCTCTCCATCAGACACCCCAACCGAACTCCGACCGATAGGCCTGGACCCCCTGGCAAGCCATAGCAACAGCCACGACTCCGCTCCACCTCCTGCGACGGATTCCGCACGGCTCCATCACCCCCTGGCAGGCTGCAGCAACGGCTATGACTCTGCTCCACCTCCTGCGATGGATTTCACGCGGCCCCATCACTCCCTGGCAGGCCATAATAATGGCCACGATCCTGCTCCACTTCCTACGATGGATACCGCACGATTCTTCCATTCTCTGGCAAGTCGCGACAACGGACGCCGCTCCGCTGCCCATGGCGGACTCCACGTGGCACGCCCCGGTGATAGCCAGGGTCCGCTCCACTACTCTCCACAACAAACTTCCCCTGACTCCGGACGGCCCACTGCCAGACGGTTACAGGCATCGCTATCAATTTATTGCCCCCTCTGCCTATAAAAGGGGGGACCCCAGATACGTTATTCTCTAAGCTCTCATTTTTACCTAGAAACTCTGCTAAAATTTTTGTTCGAGCACTCCATTCTTGTTGAGGCAGAGAACTGACTTGAGCGTCAGAGGGTCTTGCCAGAGCAACCCCACCTCCGGTTTAGACTTCTTTTGCAGGTCTCGGTGGGACCACGACTTCAGCTTCTCCGGTGCGGGTGGATTTTTGCACCAACAGGTAGCTTCTACTGGAGGTGCTTGAATGCATGGAGAGTAGGTATACGAGGATGGAGTGAAGTATTCTCTCAATGAGCGTGGAGGATTAGCCTCACCAGGTGCAGCCATGTTTTTAACTCGGGTAGTCCTAAGAGTCTTTTCTAATTCTTCGTCTAATGGTTGCAAGTCAGGTTTTAGTGATCATCGACCTAACATGCAACTAAAAGGTCTATGTAGGACTATCCTAGTATGTTAAGGATTTTTTTTTTATTAAGAGGAGAAGAGAAGAGAGAAAAGAGTTCTAAAGAAGAGATCCTAAGAAGTCCTAAAACTAATAGAAGAATTAGTTGCGGTTAGATTTTAATTACAATCAAGTTAACACGCAATGGACTCTCTATCCCAAAGTTACCCTAGTTCTAGACAGCTCCTAACTATAGTTAGCCTTCAATCCCTCCAAGTCAGAGCTTGACCAACCAACTGGCCAAGTAAGTGTATAGTTGGTGGGAGTCCCCCCGTTGCTTTCCTTAGACACCAATTAAATTGGCCAGGTCAGCGAATGGAACCAATTAAAAATCACCTTCCTTTGGGCCCAGTCGTCCCGCAAACCACTTGCCTAGACACCAGCTAGCTGACCAAGTCTAACCCGATTCAACTCTCAGGGTCACTTGTCCTAATGAGCTCGAAATCCTTAGGGGTCAACGTCTAATTAATTTTAAAATTAATGCTTGGTTTAATGCAGAATGATGGTTATGATTTTTGGGCCAAGGAAGGATGATCAAATCCCCACCTTATCTGATTAATGGGTTGTGCCCTTAAAGTTAATTATGGAGATGCAATGCAAAGAAACAAGGTGTCCAATCAAGTTAGAAATTTTTATATTTGGGGTTACACTATTTTAGTTAAGTGTTATGAAATATCCATGGTTTTTTTTTTTTAAATTCAACCGTGCCAAGATCCCTGGCAACGGTGCCAAAATTTGATGCGTAGTCATTGATAGCACCAAAAATAACTCTACTCACTACGTAGGTAAGATGAGTCGAGATCGTATCCTCAGGGACCTTGGACTAAGTTGAGATTATAAAATAAAAGAAAGAAGCATTGTTTTGATTTAGAAAATAAATTATTTTAAAATTGATGTAATTAGAAAATAAAGAGCTCGGGAGTTTTGAATTAATCTTGCACTAGTAAAGTTGTATCTCTTTTCTTTTAATTAAATAGATACGATTAATCTTAGAAAAAATATCTATCTTTCTTCGGCACGCCCCGTACCCATAGATCACGATGCGTCTCCAAAAAATACTAGGTAAACAACTCTTCTTTTCTCGGCACGTCCCGTACCCGTAGATCACGGTGTGTCTCCGAAAAGTAAAAGTTGTTCCTAATATTAATCTAACAGAAAAGCATAAATAAAAGCATATGAAAGAGAGCAAATAAAGAACTCATGACGATTTAAATAAAAAGTATAATCTTTATTGCATATAAAGACATACAAGAAAGTTTAGAATAATAAACCATCTCTGTGTCGTTACAAAATTTTTTCTCCACTCCCGAGACTGCTAGCCTAGCTGCTCATGAAGTAGTCCCTTTCTTTTCCTCTATGCAAGGCTCTAGAAGAATTTCTGGGCTCCCCCTTTCAATGGAAGTACAAAAGTCTTTTTGTAGGTGTTAGGAGGGAGGAGTTTTACATGATTTTTCGATGTGGGACTAAAAAAATGCTAAGGACTAAAAGATCACAAACAGATAAAAAAAATATAAATCTTTCCTCTTAAAATATTTCCAAATATTAATTTTTTTTTTCTTTAATGAGCATCTGTTCGTTCGCGTCCGCTTGTCGCGCACCCGCACCCGTGCCCCAGTGATGCCGCATCTGCGCAAGCCCGCTCGCGATGCCGTGCCTGTGCCCGTGCCCACTCGCACGCCCACACGCTCACACACTCGCCCGCGTGCCCAGGAAGCTTTTGTTTCTTTTTGATTACCAAAAAGAAATTTTTGTTTCTTTAAAATGATGCCAATATCCTTTTTAGATTCCTTGCATAGTATCTTCATTTTCTATATACCGTATGCATCCTTCTTTTATTTTAATTTTATTTTAAATCTAATTTTTTTTAAACTTGAGTCTTTTTGATCTACAAATCAGACTCTTTGTATCGGCGATCACTTTTCCTATAAAACATAAAAAGAAGCATCAAATTCTTAATAAATAAAATAAATTAAATATAATTTTCTGCTTTAAATAACTTAAATTAAGTATTTATCAATGTGCGTAGTGGAAGGAAATATAAAAATTTTTGATTAACATGCGTAGAAGAATAAAAAAATTCAGATTATCATGCATGAGATCTGATCTTGAATCAATTTGGATCCCTCATAGTTATTAAGATTAAGATTAAATTGAAGGAAGATCAAATTTTCACCTTTGTGCGGATAGAACTTCACCGCAATTTGATAATCATGGATATCTTTTCGATCCTTTTGAAGCCGCACAAGCATCTGATCTTTACTAGTATTCACATGAAGCTGTCATCTGATCAAAAGTATCTAATCTCACTGGGGTGCTAGCCTCTTGTAGAGATCCTCTTCTGATGGTGGATTTCTTTTCCTACTTTGCTGAAATCCTTCACAAAGATTTTAGCTTTTTCTCTTTGCAGATCGTGCTCCACATACGAACGAATCTAGCACCTTCCTTAATCTTTCTTGGTTTCCTTCTCAAGAAAGTCCTACACTCCTCTTTTTCCTTGTCTTTTTGCATGTGCCCAACTCTTTAGCATGTAAGAAGAGGCATCCAACTCTTGGATGTTTCAAGATGAGAGATTGGGATGTCCAACCCTTTTGACGTGCAAGAGAGAGGGGCGTGAGGTATGGTTAGGCATGGAAGGTGTGGGGCGTCCAAAGGCATAGGTTCATGGAAGGTTGGGGCACTCATCCACATGAGGCATAACATATTTTCCACATTAAAACCCTTATAACGTAAGAGATTTATAGTGCATATGGGAGACATCTTTCTCAAAGAGGCGTGAAGGAGTCTTAAGGGACAAGGACTCTTG
This sequence comes from Elaeis guineensis, assembly GCF_000442705.2. Lineage (NCBI taxonomy): Eukaryota > Viridiplantae > Streptophyta > Magnoliopsida > Arecales > Arecaceae > Elaeis > Elaeis guineensis. Next base: position 78,982,277 of record NC_025996.2, read on the forward strand.
GCACTAGGTGTGGAGTCCCTTTTGACATCAAACTCTGGTTTCTCAAGGTAAAGGTGTAAGATCTCACCTCATATGTGAACACCTCATTACATAGAGTCCCAGTGCTTTTGGGTTTAATTGTGTCAACTCTTTGATATTGTCAAACCTTTGACTTATCAACTTTTGATATATCAACTTAAATCCTACCATCTGATCAATCACAACATCTTATGTGGTGATCCCATAGGTTCTATTTTATCTAATAGTGAGATATATTATGATCTCCATTATCAATATCATTGAAACTCCTTTCAATGGATGAGAATAATTTTAACTCATCCAATAAATATTATTGACCATCAAGATAATTCTTATGAGTCTCACAATTCACCAGTGATGTCTAGCAGCATGTAGTGGCATTCCACCATAATAGAATGGATGAACCTCTAGATATAGTTATCATATGATACAATCCTTCTATTGTGAGTTCCGACAAGATGAGGGTTATGAAATTTTTCATCAAACCCCGTCATCTGTCAGATATCAAATTTATTTGATTTGAGTTTCTGATATGAAAATATTGAAAATCCTTTTCCACTATTCACACTGCCCTAACCAGGATCTTCTGAACTCAGTCTCAAAAATCATATAGGATCACCTCTCTTATCTACCAAGGGTGATAGATTTTATATAGGTGCACATTCTATTCCTACAATAAACCTACTGCAGCAAACATACATCGTAAGGACCCATATGGCTAGGGACCAAGTGTATGTACTGTCAAACTATAGTAACCTAATTGTGAATAGTCAAGGCATTGCAGATCAAAGGACTAGTCACACTATTGTAGTATTGAGCAAATCACTAATGAGTGAGTAGATATCTAAGTGACTTTTCATATTAGTCATGCTCAGTACCCTTATTCTTTAACACTGTAGACTTAAGACTCATCTATCCTTCAAAAGAAAAGTGATATGTGCATCAATCTCTTAGATTAATCACCATCCCTATGATGATTCATCGATCAAGAATATTTAGGAATCAATCACCAATGACATATGCATCAAATTCTCAACTTTTGAGAATATGTATCATCATCTTATTAATTTCTTGAACGATTCATAGATACATACACAGTATAAATGAAATTAATAATTTAATTTTATTAATAATAAAAATATCAAATATAAAATTATGTCCTAGAATAAATATATGTGTCTACTCAATTGGCTTCTAAGGCATACATCCTACAATCTTCTATTTGTACTAAAGTCAATCAGCCATATACCTAAGCCCCATCTTCTTAAGATGTGCTTCAGTCTTCTACTAGCTAAATGGTTTAGTGAGTAGATTTATCAAGTTATCCATAGAGTTTACTCTTTGCACCTTAATGTAGTTCTTCTCGAGGTAGTCGCGAATAATATAAAATCATCATTCTATGTGCTAGGACTTCTGGTGAGACTTGGGCTCCTTAGCTAGAGCTATGGCACCATGAATGTCGCAGTACGATGTTATGGCATCTGATGACATTATATCGAGTTTCACAATGAACTTCTTGAACTAGAAGGCTTCTTTTGTAGCTTTAGGAGTGATGTACTCAGCTTTCATGGTTGAATCTATCATAATCGAGTGTTTGAAACGCTTTCAATTCACCGAACCTTCATTACATAAGAAAACACATCCTGATGTAGACTTTCTATCATCAACATCAGACATAAAGTTTGAATCTGTGAATACTTATACCCTTAACTCTCCTCATCCTCTAAAGATAAGAACATATCTTTGGTCCTTCTCAAGTACTTCATAGCTATCCAGTGCTTCTTGCCTAGATTCGATTGATATTTGCTTGTGACACTCACAGCAAGAGATATATCAGGTCGTATATATAGTATGGCTTATATGAGGCTCTCTATAGTAGAAGGATAAGAAATCTTGCTCATGCACTGAATCTCTTCAGATATACTAGGGCATATCTTGTTGGAAAGATGAATCTCATGCCTAAGGGGTAGTAATCTCCTCTTGAAGTTTTTTATGTTGAATCTCTTCAGTACCTCCTCTATATATATCTTCTGTGATAGGTCTAGCATCCTTTTAGATCTATCTTTATAGACCTTTATCTTTAAAATATAGAATACTTCCCTAAGATCTTTAATGAAAAATTATTTAGACAACCATATCTTAACCGAAGTCAGCATGAAAATATTATTTCCAATTGGAAGGATGTCATCGATGTACAATACAAAAAATGTGACAATACTCCACTGACCTTCTTATAAATATATGGCTCCTCCACATTCTTGATGAAATCAAATGATTTGATCAAATTATTGAAATCAATATTTCAACTCTAAGATGCTTGCTTCAGTCCATATATAGACCTTTGCAGCTTGTATACCTTCTGACTTTCATCACTGAAAGTGAAATCTAGAGACTGCTCCATATAGATATCTTCCTCAAGATATCTATTCAGAAAGATAGTTTTCACATCCATCTATCAGATCTCATAATCATGGTATGCTGCAATAGCAAGCAATATCTGGATGGACTTTAGCATAGCTACAGGCAAAAAAGTCTCCTGATAGTGAATGCCTTCGTGTTTAATATAATCTTTCTCCACGAGCCTTGTGTTATAGGTCTCTATCTTCTCATTTGAACCTATCTTCCTCTTTTAGATCCATTTACATCCAATAGGTATTATACCTTCTAGTAGATTCATTAAGATCTAGAGGTGGTTGGAATGCAAGGAGTCAATTTCTGACCTCAGCTTCCAACCACTTCTCAAAGTCGATGTCTGACATTATCTCGTTGTAGGTTTTGAAATCATCTCCATATTTTCTATCTCTTATGAGGAACATTTTCTCACTTCCTCTATCAGAATACCTAAATATTTTTTAGGAGAATAAAAAATTCTACTCGATCTATGAGGTGGAAGAGAAAGTCTATAGACTGGCTCAATATGAATAGGTTCAGTAGGTTCCATGACTCATTGCTCTTCAGAGACTCTCTCTCTTCAAGCTCAATTTTTCTCCTATTACCTCCGTCATAGATAAACTATTTTTTTAAGAAGATAGCATGTCAGCTCACAACCACATTATGATCTTTGAAAAGTAAAAATAGTATCCTATAGACTCTTTAAGATATCCAATGAAATGAGCCTTGTAAGATCTAGACTCTGTTAGAAAATCGGATAGGCAGCATGTGTAGATTTTAAAATTTTGAAAATAGGCAGCAGAAAATAAAATGGGTTAAACCCTTTAACCCCACATGCTAAATACCAGATCTAAACCTATCCAAGCCCAGAAAAAGCACATATTATCAATCTGAAATTTAAAAAAAATTATGAGATCAGATCTCATTACCTTTGCATGGGTAGAAATTCACCGCTATTGATGATCTTGGAGTCATAGAAGGTTGAGCCGCACACGTGTCCGGCCTTTATGGGTATCTATCAGGATCGATTTTGAACTTTTTCTTCTCGTATGAGATTCTTCTTCTTAAGAAGAACCTTGACCTTAAAGACTTTGATCAACTCCTTTGATCTTAACTATGAGATCAACTCCTTGATCTGCAACCTTCTTCTTCTTCTCCTCGATCTTTGATCTCTAAATCACCAGAATTTCTTCTAGGCATGTGGAAGAGAGAGCACCCAACTTTTGAGCATGGAAAGAAAGAAAATGATGAGAGGAGGCATGGAGATGGAGAGAGAGAGAGAGTTTTTTTGATCAAAAATTCATTCATTGAAACCCTAGAGACCACCCTTTATACATAGACACTGCCCTGACACATATAGGAATCCTATCAACTTAAAAAAATAGATTCTTATCTCATAAGAATCCTCTACCTTTTAAATCTGATTTATGCTAAATAAAATCAGATATAAATGGTAATGAATCAGCCCTTTTAAGTATGTACAACAGGCATCTCTGGAATACATGTCAGGTGGCTGGGGTGCCAACTCTTGGCACCCCACAAAGGGACTCTAGCCAAAAGAGATGGGGTGTGGACCCCACTCTCTCTCCTCCATGCCATGACACATAAGAGGGGGTGGGTCCCTCTAGGATATGGCACCAAATAATTTTCAAAAAAAAAAGATGCGTCACATATTCTTCCATCTATTCCACATGCATACTTAGAGATAATTAGAGATAAAGAAGAGATAATGTTAGAATAATTATGTAAACTAATTGAGTTAATCAAATCCTCTTGGGCTCTCAATTAAGAGCCCAATTAAACCCAAATGAATTTAGGTTAGGTTCAAGGCTATGTGGACTTGATCAAATCAAAGTCTCGAGAAGAATTAGGTTTAACCGTGTGCTAGCATGGTTCTCATAAACCTAATAGGATTTCAATAAATTCTAACCCAATTGGAACTTCATAAGCCCAATTGATAAATTTAAGATTAAATTCCTTAATGTGTGATCCCATAGGTTCCATTCTATCTGGTAGTGAGATATATTGTGATCTCTATCATAATATCATTGAAACTCTTTTTGATGGATTGAAATATTTTCAATTCTACCCTTTGAAGGCCATCGATCATCAAGATGACGCTCGATGAGTCTCACAATCCACCAGTGACACCTAGTAGTATATAGTGGCAACTCAGTAGAATAAAAGTATGAATCCCTAGGTGCAGTTATCGTATGATTCAGTCTTTCTATCATGAGTCCCAACTTGAGGGAGGTCATGGAGAGCTTGTCAGACTCCATCGTCGGTCATATGCTAGATTGACTCGACTCGAGTTCATTTGTGAATCTCGTAAAAACTCTTTTTTAGTATTCACACTTGCTTTGGTCAAAGACTTTTTAAACTCAGTCTCACAAATTGTATAGGACTTCTCCTTTTCTATCAAGATCGATAGATCCCATCTAGGTGCATCCTACTCCAAGCAGCGAATCTGAACCTACTGAAGCCAATATACACAGTAAGGACCCAAATGGCAAGGGATCAAGGGAACGTGCAGTCAAATCCAGTAGCCTCACTGCGAATAGCCAATGACACCATAAGTTAAAGGACCACTCACACCACTGCAGCATCGAGAAGACCACTGACGAGTGAGTAGACATCCATATGGTTCTTGTGTTGGTCAAGCTCAGTGCAAGTTGTTCTCTAACAACCACCTGCACCTTCACCCTAGTGTCTCTACACCGTAGACTTGAGACTCATCAGCCCACAAGAGAGGTGAACCGTGCACCGATCTCAAATGGATTGATCACTGTCCTCCATGACGATCCTTTGATCAAGAGCATTTAGAAATTAATCACTAATTAATGTATGTCTCAAATTCTTAACTCTTTAAGAATATATAAAAATTATTGTTGTTAATTTTTAGAAAAAATCATGGACTCATAAATATGATTGAAAAGAAAAAGCTTTTTATTGATAATAAAAAACTACAAGTACAAGTATATATCCAAGAATTACATAATATGTCAGCTAACAATATGTCAGCCAACAATTGACTTCTAGGGCACAAATCCAACAAACTCCCACTTGACCTACAGCCAATTAGCCATATACCTAAGATCCATCTTTTCAAGGTGAGCTTCGATCTTCTACTGGCTGAGAGGCTTGGTTAGTGGGTCTGCCACATTCAGCACGGAGTCGACTCTTTGCATCTCGACGAACTTCTCGAGATATTTGCGTATGATGTAAAACCGTCGCTCTATGTGCTTGGACTTCTAGTGAGACTTGAGCTCCTTAGCAAGAGCTATGGCATCGTTGTTATCGCAATGCAGTGCAATGGCATCTGATGGCATCACACCCAGCTCTGCAATGAACTTCATGAACCAAAAGGCTTCCTTAGCAGCTTCAGAGGCAACGATGTACTCGACTTTCATGGTCGAATCTACAATGATCGACTGTTTGGAACTCTTCCAGCTAACCGCACCACCATTACACAAAAAGATACATTCTAATGTAGACTTTCTATCATCGATATTAGTCATAAAGTCTGAATCGGTGTATCCCATAATTTTCAGCTCTGATCCTCCACCAAAGACTAACATCAAATCTTTAGTCGTTCTGAAGTACTTAAAGATATTTTTAATGGCAATCCAGCGTTCTTCACCTGAATTCGTCTGATATCTACTCATGACACTCATGCCAAGTGCTATATCAGGGCGTGTATATAACATGGCATACATGAGACTCTCTATTGCTGAAGCATAAGGGATCTTGCTCATGCACTGAATCTCCTCAAGTGTGTCAGGGCACATCTTCTTGGAGAGATGAATGCCATGTCTAAGGGGCAAAAGAGCCCTCTTGAAATTTTTCATGCTGAACCTCTTCAGCACCTCCTCTATGTACATATGCTGTGAGAGTCCTATCATTCTCTTGGATCTATTTCTATAGACCTTTATACCAAGAATGTAGGAAGCTTCTCCAAGGTCTTTCATGGCGAACTCTTTCGACAACCATACTTTGACGGACGTCAGCATGGGAATATCATTCCCAATTAGGAGGATGTCATCCACATACAATATGAGGAATGTGACAGCACTCCTACTGACCTTTTTGTACACACACGGATCCTTCTCATTTTTGATGAAATCAAATATTTTGATCACATCATTGAAGCGAGTGTTCCAACTCTAAGATGCTTACTTGAGTCCATATATGGACCTTTATAGCTTGCAGACCTTGTGATCACTATCACTGGACATGAAACCCAGAGACTGCTCCATATAGATATCTTCCTCAAGATATCCATTTAAGAAGATAGTCTTCACATCCATCTACCAGATTTTATAATCATGAAATACTGCTATGGCAAGCAGAGTACGAATAAATTTCAGCATGGCTACAGATGAAAAGGTTTCATGATAGTCAATGCCTTAGCGTTGACTATAACATTTCGCGACTAGCTTTGCCTTCTAGGTCTCTACCTTTCTATCCGATCCAATTTTTCTTTTATAAATCTATTTACACCCAATAGGTATAATACCTTTATGTAGATCTACTAAGGACTAAACCTAGTTGGAATGCATGGAGTCAATTTCTGACTTCATCGCATCCATTCATTTCTCGTAGTCTACATCTAACATTACCTCATCATAGGTTTTAGGGTCATTCCTAATGTTCCTATCTCCCATAAGGAATGCTTCCTCTAAATCCTTTGTAAGAATACCTATGTATCTTTCAGGAGGATGGGAGATTCTACTTGATTTATGAGGTGGAGGAGGTATCACATCTACTGGCTCATTATTGGGTTTAGGTCCTTGGACTTGATGCTCTTCAGAGACATTCTCTTCGAGCTCAATCTTCCTCCCACTGCCTCCATCTTGGATAAACTCCTTTTCCAAGAAGACGGCATGGCGGCTCACAATCACATTGTGATTCTTAGGAAGATAAAAGTAGTATCTCATAGTTTCCTTAGGATACCCTATAAAACAAGCCCTAAAGGACCTAGCCTCTAACTTATCCGTCTGCTGTCACTTGACATGGGCCGGACATCTCCAAATCTTGAGGTATCCAAGAGTTGGCTTCTTATCATGCCATAATTCATATGGTGTGGTAGGAATGGACTTAGAGGGAATCCGATTCAAGAGATGAATCACAGAAAGCAAAGCATGTCCCCAAAGAAAGTCAAGAAGATCTGTGAAGCTCATCATGGATCGGACCATATCTAATAGGGTCTGATTCTTTCTTTTAGATACCCTGTTAAGTTGAGGCATCTCTGGAGGTGTCCATTGTGAGACTATATCATTATCTTTGAGATAGGTCTGAAATTCTCCACTAAGGTATTCTCCTCCTCGATCTGATCGAAGAACCTTTATAGATTTTTCAATTTATTTTTTTACTTCATGTCTGAATTCTATGAACTTTTCAAAAGCTTCAGACTTTTGATGCATCAGGTACATGAATCCATACTGTGAATAATCATCAATAAAGATTATGAAGTAGATATAGCCACCCCTGACTTGTACATCAAATGGACCACACACGTCAGTATGTGCCAGGGCTAATATCTCAGTGGCCCTTTCTTCTTGTCCCACAAAGGGCAGCTTGGCCATTTTTCTTTGAAGATACGATTCACAGACTAGATAAGACTCGAAAGTCAATGGTCCAAGAAGATTATCTTTCTCCAGTTTGATGAGTCTGTCTTCTCTAATATGGCCTAGCCTAAGGTGCCATAGATACTTTTGGCTGATCCTATCTCTAGATCTCTTAGACCCTATGGCATTCACTATTTGCTCGTTAATGTTTACACTTGCATCCATATGCAAATGGTAAAGACCGTCAATCAAGAAAGCACGTGCCACAAGTTTATTTCTAAAATAAATAGAACACATATCTTTATTGAAATAAAATTATAATTATCTTGTACCAGCACAGAGATAGAAATCAAATTTCTACTGGCTACAGGTATATAGAAATAGTCTTTCAAAAGCAAACTAAATCCTAACGATAGTTGCAGAGGGTAGGTCCCGATGGCCACAGCAGCAACCCTTGCTCCATTGCTGACTCAGAGAGTGATCTTGCCTTTCCTTAGCCCCCTAACTTCTTCAAGACTCTGCATTGAACTGCACAAATGAGCACTTGAACCAAAATCAAGAATCCAACTAGAAGAAGAGAAAATTGTTAGATTAGTTTGGATAACGAGCAACTCAGATGTACCTTCAGAAGGCCAATCCTTCTTTCTACTATTGACAGTCGTTAGGTAGGCCGGATGGTTCCTTCTCCAGTGGCCTTCGACATTGCAATGAAAATATTTTTTTTTATCATCAGCCTTCTTCAGAACCTGTTTCTTGGGCTTGGCCTCTTTCTTCTGCTTCTTTACAGATTTTTTCTTCTTCTTAAAAGAAGACTTCCTTTTGGAGGAAGCCCACTCCACAGTCAGAACTGTGCCCCTTAAACTTTTCAAGGTGCCATTTGCGGTCACCAGCATATTCAATAACTCTGGCAAAGTAGCATCAATCTTATTCATATGGTAGTTCATGATGAACTATCCATATGAATCAGGAAGAGACTAGAGGATCAGATTCACCTGCAATTTCTTATCCATATTCATCCCGAGCTTCTGAAGCTTCTCTATGTCCTTGATTATTGTCAAACAATGATCATTGATGGCCTGCCCATCATGCATCTTCACTCTGAAAAGTCTCCTGGAGACCTCAAAGCGAGTCGTGCGACTCTATTCACTATACAACTCTTACAAGTGAATCAGCATCTCTCTGGCAGTCCTCATATCTTCATGCTGTTGCTGAAGATCATTGGACATGGATGCTAAGATATAGCACTTCACCTTGTTATCTTCATCCATCCACTTTTCAAGTATAGCTCGTTGATCAGTGGATGGGTGAGCAGATAACGCAGGCACTTCCTGATCGAGGACATGGGTGAGTTTTTCAAAATTGAGAATAATTTTCAAATTCTGGAGCCAATCTTTGTAATTGATGCCAGACAACCTATTTGTGTCAAGGATTAGACTAAGGGGTTTGAACTCGACATGGTTATCTGCAGAGAGAATAATTTCTAGTTAGATTTTATACTTATAAAAATATTTGTTCTAGAGACTTTAAAAACAAACAAAAGCTCTCAGTATTTTCTCAAATCTCCCACACTCCGTGGGTGGAGAAACGAAAACCTATACGCGATCGATTTTAAGTGGGTACTGCAGTCCCATTAATCTATACACACCTCATCTAACAGTTATTGATGAGTACAGATCGATGAGTGGATAATACTTTATCTATTGCTTCACTAAGTAAGATGCAGTGGGCTTGGTTTCTAAGTCCTGTGGCCTCACCCAACAGTTATTGGCACATTTCTTAATTAAGTCAGACCCATCATTCACCAGTGGATGGAAAGCCATCATTGGGACCCTCATCTAATAGTTATTGAGCCCAACCCCATCTCTACCTCAAGATATCAAATATCAATAGAGTGGTTGTACCTTTTCGATGCAACCGAACCACTGTAACTAGTCGAGAACGATCAACGTCAGAAAAGTATCCGCATCTTTACAATGATGGAAGACCTCTAGACTTAATATTTAATGAGAAGATTTGGGTTTAAGTCTCTTCTAAATCAGTAGATCTGATATCCGACTGATTAAATCAGGTCAGCACATCAATATGTCTAACTATTCTAGTTGGCATGGGTGAACTCGAGTCAACAAGTAACCTAACATGAAACTGAATCTCCCAAGATGGCCAGGTAAGTTAAGATGCATGGGGGTCTCCCCGTTGCTTTCTTTAGACACCAATCAAAAATTGATCAGGTCAGATAATAGAACCAATAAAATAACCACCATCTAAAATATTTGCCTTAGACATCAAATTGATCGATTAGAATCGATTAGATTAACCTATTAAGACGGGCCCAAACCACTGAGCCAAATTCGGTCTTAAGTCAATCAACTCACATCAAAATATGAATCGATGTGACCAACTACAACTAAAGTCAATTTTGAGGCCCTTTGATCTAATTCTAATCATCCATTGATTAGGTTTAATCAATTGCTCAAAATCAAAAATGGCTTCTAGCCTGATCTAATCAATTAGACCCTAATTGTAGTTTGTTCACTTAGACCTAATTTGTTCAACCCATACCCACATACAATAATATAATTTTAGATCTAAAAATAATTTTTAGATTATATTTTATTACATACAATTAATGGCTTATGATCTTAAAATTATTTCAGATCTAAACCTACATGCAATTAATGGCTTATGATCTTGAAACTGTTTCAGATCTAAATCTAGTTTCATATATCGAATATATATAGTTTCAGATCTAAATCAAATATATATCACATATACATTAATTTAAAATCTAAAACTAAATTTACACATATCAAATATGTATAAAATTAGATCTGAAATAATGATCAAAATATTTCGAAAACACCTTTTCAAAAACTAATTCACATCAAACTAGGACAACCTTTACAATATAGAGGGTAAACCCTATATCAGGACAACTTTATATCAATTTGATGTGAACTTTTAATCATTCTAATTTTAGATCTAAATATAAATTAAACATATCACATATGTTAATTTTTGGATCTAAAAGATTTGATTTAATTATTTCAAAAATAATTTTTCAAAATCGATTAATCTTATGCTAGGACAACCTTTGCAGTATAGGGATAAACCCTATACCAGGACAACCTTATATCAGGACAAAATTAATTTTAAATCATTAAAGCTTTTATATTTAATCTAAAAATTAGATCATATGTGTTTTCAAAATCTATGGCTCTGATACCACTGTTAGAAAATTGGATAGACAGCATGTGTAGAATTTAAAACTTTGAAAACAGATAGTGGAAAACAAAATGGGTTAAACCCTTTTAACCCCTTATGCTAAATACCAGATCTAAACCTACACAAGCCTAGAAAAAGCACATATTATCAATATAGAATTTTAAAAAAAATTATGAGATCAGATCTCATTACTTTTGCATGGATCAAAATTCAACGCTATTGATGATCCCAAATTCGTAGAAGGTTGAGCCACACATGTGTCCGACCTCTATGGATATCCATCAGAATCGATCTTAAACTTTTTTTTCTCGTATGAGATTCTACTTTTTAAGAAAAATCTTGACCTTGAAGACTTTGATCAACTCCTTTGATCTTAACCGCGAGATCAACTCCTTGATCAGCAGCCTTCTTCTTCTTCTCCTTGATCCTTGATCTCTAAGTCACCAGAACTTCTAGATATGTGGAAGAGAGAGCACCCAACTTTTGGGTGTGAAAAGGAAGAAAATGATGAGAGGAGGCATGGAGATGGAGAGAGGGAGAGTTTTGTTGATCAAAAATTCATTCATTGAAACCCTAGAGACCACTCTTTATATATAGACACTGCCCTGATATATATTAGGAATCCTATCAACTTAAAAATGTAGATTCTTATCTCATAAAAATCTTCTACCTTTTAAATTTGATTTATGCCAAATAAAATTAGATATAAATGGTAATGAATCAATCTTTTTAAGTATGTACAACAGGCATCCATAGAATACATGTCAGGTGGTCGGGGTGCCAACTCTTGGTACCCCACAAAGGGATCTCTAGCCAAAAGAGATGGGGCATGGATCCCACTCTCTCTCCTCCATGCCATGACATATAAGAGGGGGTGGGCCCCTCCAGGATATGGTGCCCAATATTTTTTTTTAAAAAAAAGATGTGCCATATATTCTTCCATCTATTCCACATGCATACTTAGAGATAATTAGGAGATAAAGAAGAGATAATGTTAGGATAATTATGCCAACTAATTGACTTAACTAAATCCTCTTGGGCTCATAATTAAGAGCCCAATTAAATCCAAATGAATTTAGGTTAGGTTCAAGGCTATGGACTTGATCAAATCAAAGTCTCGAGAAGAATTAGGTTTAACCGTGTGCTAGCATGGTTTTCATAAACCTAATAGGATTTTAATAAACCCTAACCCAATTGAAACTTCATAAGCCCAATTGGTAAATTTGAGATTAAATCTCTTAATGTTTGACCCCATAGGTTCCATTCTATCTAGTAGTAAGATATATTATGATCTCTATTACAATATCATCGAAACTTTTTTCGATAGATTGGAATATTTTCAATTCTACCCTTTGAGGACCATCGATCATCAAGATGACGCTCGATGAGTCTCACAATCTACCAATGACACCTAGCAGTATATAGTGCCAACCTCGTAGGATGAAAGTATGAATCTCTAGGTATAGTTATCGTATGATTCAATCCTTCTATCTTAAGTCCTGACTTGACGGAGGTCATGGAGGGCTCGTCAGACCCCATTGTCAGTCATATGCTAGATTGGCTTAACTCGAGTTCATTTGTGAATTTTGTGGAGACTCTTTTTTAGTATTCACACTTAATTTGGTCAAAGACTTTCTAAACTCAGTCTCACAGATCGTATAGAACTTCTCTTTTTCTACTAAGGTCGATAGATCCCATCTAGGTGCATCCTACTCCAAACAATGAACCTGAATCTACTGAAGCCAACATACCCAACAAGGACCCAAATGGCTAGGGACCAAGAAAACATGCAGTCAAACTCAGTAGCCTCACTGTGAATAGCCAATGACATCGTAGGTTAAAGGATCACTCACACCACTGCAGCATTGAGAAGATCACTGATGATTGAGTAGATATCCATGTGGTTTTCATGTTGGTCACGCTCAGTGCAAGTTATTCTCTAACAACCACCTGCACCTTTATCCCAGTGTCTCTGCACCACAGACCTGAGACTCATCTGTCCATAAGAGAGGTGAACCATGCATCGATCTCAAATGGATTGATCACTATCCTCTGTGACGATCCTTTGATCGAAAGCATTTAGAAATTAACTACTAATTAATGTATGTCTCAAATTTTTAACTCTTTAAGAATATACAAAAATTATCTTTGTTAATTTCTAGAACAAATCATGGACACATAAACATGATTGAAAAGAAAAAGCCCTTTATTGATAATAAAAAATTATAAGTACAAGTATAGGCTCAAGAATTACATAATGTGTCATCCAACAATTGGCTTCTAGGATACAAATTCAACAGACTCTAATTTGTCCATCTGTAGTCACTCGACATGCGCTGGATATCTCTAAATCTTGAAATGATCAAGACTTAGCTTCTTACCATGCCACATCTCATACGACATGGTAGGAATAGATTTAGAGGGAACCCTATTCAATAGGTAAATAGAAGTAAGCAAAGCATATTTTCAAAGAAATAAAGAAAGATAGCGAATCTCATCATGAATCAAACTATATCTAATAGAGTTTGATTTCTCCACTCCGACACCTCATTAAACTAAGGTATTTTCAGAAGAATCCATTATGAAACTATATTATTTTTTTGAGATAATTTTAAAATTTTTTACTAAGATATTCACCTCTTCGATCTGATCAAAAAATCTTAAGGAGCTTTTCAGTTTGCTTCTCTATCTCATATCTGAATTTTTTAAACTTTTTAAAAATTTTAGATTTATATCTCATAAGTGATAAGTGGTATATTTTTATATTTATTGAAAGTATTTTTGATAATTTATGGTGCTAACATCTTCTTGAAAATCCTAATTTTATGAATTTATTGAATTTTCTTAAAAAATAAATAATTTAAAAAAAAATATAAAATTAGATATATTTATAAAAAAAATAGATGTTAATTTAATTGAGCAATTTAAACACTAAAATGAAGAAAAATTTTTGAGAAATTTAATGCATATTTTTTTCAATTTTTTAGGTAAAAATCAAAGCAAAAATGGAGCTAAAATATCTTAAAAAATAAAAAAATAGCCTTCGATGTACAGTGGACAGGCCGCTCGATCCACAGAGCCAGGGCACGGTCCATCGAAAATACTACGTGGTCCACAGGCACGGTCTACGGGTAGTGGAAGCTATTTTGTGCCATCCAATGGTTGAGATTTAATCTGAAGATCGATCCAACGGCTGCTGTTCATTATCAGTTTATAAGAGGATTTTTTGCACGATCGAACGGTCAAAAATGAATCCATCATGAGATCCGATGGTTGAAGACACTCTCGACTGAGAATAAGAGATTACCAGTATGATCTGATGGTCCAAAACCAATCCCAGGCGTAATCAGATGGCTTGTGGGTCGATCCGACTTTGATAAGGATTAAAACTATGGATTTTGGGCAGATCTGGGCGGTTCAAGCTCCATCCGATAGTCAGGAATATTCCTAAGGAGATTAATATGATTTTTAAGGATTTTAGGACTCCTTTTCCTACCAAAAAATTATGAAAAATTCATCTATAAATAGGGGTCTGGGAATAAGCTTTGTGAGCAAAAAAATTCAAGAGAATGTGAGGAAAAAAATAAAAAAAAAATAGATAGGTTTAGGGACCCAAGGAAAAGAAGGAGAGAAGTCGGTTCGCTCTACGGAGTATGATGGAAGATGGAGAGGTCATCAACCATCTTTCTGATGAGGCTGGACTGATCAACTTTGAATCTTTGTTATAGTTTATTTTTATTTTATTATTATTTTTAAATTCTTTATACTTAAATTTTAATTTTAGTTAATGAAAATTTTATTTTTTTGCACTTTAAATTCTTGTCTTTTATTTTTTACACATAGGTGCTACGATCTAGTTAGTAGATCTTAGTACCTGATTTATTATATATTTTTTAAATTTTTATTTATTTTATTACAAGTAGATACTAGGATCTAGTTAGTAGATCTTAGTATCCGATTTATTTTTCGTACTTTTAATTTTTATTTTCTGACTTAAATTGCTTTCTCCAAAATTTTATTTTTTTTTACAAAATCAAAGATCTCAAATCAAAATCCTGCCTTCTTTGTGGATTCGACCTGACTCACTACTTTCTATGTATTTTTAATTTTTATTGAAGTCAAAATTTGATTGATAATAACGGTGTCCTAACGACAACATCGCGATCGTATCAACTTTTGGCACCGTTGTCGGGGAAGGCACCAATTTTAATGTTTGATTTCTTTGGTTTTCTTATGACTATTGCTTACTAATTTTTTTTATCTTTTTGCAAAAAAAATAAAAAATTCAAAAATAAAAAGAGAGATAGAAAGCTTTCAAGTTGGTGAGATCAATCCTAACCCTAGCCTTAACTATTTTTTTTTTAGTATTAATTACTATTTTTTTTAATTAACTTAAAATTCATCCACATAAATCTAATAAAAATTGCATGACAAGAGTAGAAACTTAATTTTTAGGAGCATTCTGAAGGAACCAGATCTAGGGTTTCAGGGTTAGATCTTGAAACTTTTTCAAGATCATACAGCGGAAGACTAAAATAAATCAAAATTTATTTTCTAAGATCAGAAAATCTCTAGATCTAAGATCCTATTACATGATTATTACATAGCATTAAATCAAAAATTAAAATATATATAAATATAGTATGAACTACATGTTGATCATATCAACATGTTTCTATACTAGCTACATCTAATGTATGTATTAAATAATAGATCAGATCTATTACCTTGCAAGTTAGACGCTCTAACCTCACTGATCCGGGCTTAAGGATGATGTTGCAAGCCGCACACGCATCCGACCTCTAGAAGTCGTCCACACGAGCCCACGAATCTCGATCAGAAGTCCTGCTTCAGGAAATCAGTACAGTATGCTAGTACTGCGCTGATCCTTCTTTGATGGTTGATCAGGTGCCTCCTTCTTCTTGATTTGGACTCTTCCAAAGATGGAAAGTAGAAGGAGGAGTTTCAGATCTGAGACGCTCTCAGGAAACTCAAGATGGAAGGAGGAAAGATATGAAAATAAAAACCCTAGAAGAAGACCCTCTTCTTCTTCACGTTTTTCTCTCTAGACACCCAAACTTGCATCTTTTATATCTCCACGACCCAAAGGTATTTCTCTCTAATTTTTGGATGGTAGAAAGGTCTCTCAAATATCTATCTTCCCTTAAAATTTCACGAAGAAACTCATCTTATATAGAGAGATATAATAGAGTCCTTGTCTAGGTCAAACACCTAGTCAAGGCTTATCCAAACATGGCAAGTTAAGGGACGCCCAACTCTTGAGCACCTCCTCCATATTTTTATACATGGATCACCAGAAAAGGGTGTACAATGTAAACCCTAAAAGCCACGAAAATTCTAAAACAAATTTGGATAAATTCGGTGCAAAATTGAAAGAGTTTTGGATTTCTAAAACTCTATCTCATAGAATTCAAAATCCAAACTTATTCCTTTTAGATTTGATCCAAACCACCTTCCATGTAAGAAAGAAGAGAGGAGACCTTTTGTGAACGTGGGAGAAATCTGGGAGAGGGCTTTTGTCACACAAAATAAGTGGAGATTGGCGTTGAATAAGAGAGAGGACGTGGAGAAGGATTATGTGGCGCAAGGTGGAATCCTAGTCCTACTAGGATTCTGTCTCATAACTTGTTTTAATTTGGTTTTCCAAACCAAATCAAATCAAAATTAGATCAACCCAATTAAAATAGGTCTTAACCCAATTAAGAACCTAATTTAATCAGATTAAATTAGATTTAAATCTAATTTAATTTTCTAATCAAATTAGAAATTAGATTGACCCAAGTCCTAGTTGAACTAGGACTAGTTTTTTCTTGCACTTGGCTTATCCAATAAACCAATTGGACTTGATCCAATCAAGCCCAAACCAAATCTAATTAAATCATATTTAATTAGACTTAATCTCATCCCATTGGCTTAATCAAATTAAGCCAATTAGCAATCAAATTGCTAATCGATCCTCCTGCAACACTTGCACTGGGTTAAATATCAATCGTATTGATCATCTAACCCTAGAACGATTCTTAATCGTTGATCAACCATCTGATCGGATCATGAACTCTAATATGTGTGACCTCATAGGTCTGAACCTAAGCCGGTAGCATAGGAACAAATTCCTATACCAATCGAAGTGACCATCTAGCAATGGTACCCGACGATCGGATAGGTCGAATGTGTAGAACAACATCCTTAGAACCCATACGGATCTAGTTTTCATATAATTCATCCCCTTGACCAAAATGATCATAGGACACCCCAAAGTTCAACTGTCAACTCTGATCAGGCTGTCCACATTGTATTTCAAAATATCAAATCCATCTGATGGATTACCCTGGCCAAGGTTTTGCTAAATTGAAATACAGCGACTCATTCTTCTCCAACTCTTGGAGTGGTCAATCCCATCTCGATCACACTCTGACTTCGTAAGTACTTGACTGTGCCCAGAAGCCTTCCATCTCTGAATTAGAAATTCAGTTAGTCCAGTACCAAAGCACAGTGAGTTGCTTACAAGTCACTGAGGCAATCTCAAGTCTAAGGGACACTTATACCTATATCCCATCAGAGACATTCTCGACAGCAGAATGCTCTGGAGTTGGTCATGTTCAATGACGATGTACCCTTACATCTCACCTGTATGCCATACCAGTGTCTCCACACTCCTTGGTTAAGAGGACAACCAACCCATATGGCCTACAGCGACCTATGCTCGATAGAAGCTGTCGTCCTTATTAACAGCTTATCATTTGGTCGTGAACAGTTTTAAGGACTAATCGATAAATCCTCTCTTTATCGAATCTAAATAGTCCTAAGGACTTCATCATAACAACGGAGTTCATTAGAAGATGAAAGCTTATAATGAAAATGCCAAATATATTTTATTTATTAACAAATCAATTACAATACTTGGTTGCTCAACCGTCAACAGCTTGACGATTGGCTTTTTGGGACACATTTCCCAATAACTCCCACTTGTCCTAAAGCCACTCGACACAGTATCTAATACCCATCTTCGACTTGTGGTTGTCGAACTCCTTTATTGCCAGGGCTTTAGTGAAGGGGTCGGCTAGGTTCTCCTTTCCGTCGATCTTCTGAAGATCGACATCACCTCGATCCACGATCTCTCGGACCAGGTGGAAGCGATGCAAGATGTGCTTCGTCCGCTGATGTGCTTTGGGTTCCTTCACATGAGCTATGGCACCAGTGCTGTCGCAATAAAGCAGGACCGGACCATCGAGGGAGGGTGCTACTCCGAGCTCGTTGATGAATTTTCTCAGCCACACAGCTTCCTTCGCGGCATCTGATGCTGCAATATACTCCGCTTCACAAACAGAGTTTGCCACAGTATGCTGCTTAGAACTCTTCCAGTAGATGGCTCCACTATTCAGAGTAAAGATATAACCCGACACACTCCTGCTGTCATCATGGTCAGATTGGAAGCTGAAGACTGTGAACCCCATAAGTTTCAGATCTGACTCGCCATAAACCAACCATTGGTCCTTAGTATTTCTCAAATACTTAAGGATGGCTTTAACCACTTTCCAGTGGTTTTCTCCAGGATCAGATTGGTATCTACTCACTACTCCTAGTGAGTATGCCACATCTGATCTTGTACATGTCATGGCGTACATGATAGATCCCACAGCTAAAGCATATGAGACTCTACTCATACGCTCTCTCTCTTCAGGAGTTGTCGGACAATCCTTCTTAGAGAGAGAAATTCCTTGGCCTATCGGTAGATAGCCCTTCTTGGAATTCTCCATGCTGAACCTCTTCAGCACAGTATCTATGTACATGGACTGGGATAACCCAAGCATCCTTTTAGATCTATCCCTATAGATCTTCATCCCTAGGATGTAGGATGCTTCACCCAAGTCCTTCATGGAGAACTATGATGACAACCAAACTTTTATTCCCTGTAGTGCGGGGATGTCATTCCCGATTAAGAGAATGTCATCCACGTACAAGACAAGGAATACCATAACTGGACCATTTGCCCATTTATAAATGCAGGGCTCTTCTCCATTCTTAATGAAGCCATATGTTTTGATCACCTTATCAAAACGCATGTTCCAACTCCGAGAAGCTTGCTTCAGTCCATAAATGGATCTCTGAAGCTTGCACACCTTGGGCTCATCTGTGGATGTAAACCCTTCAGGTTGTATCATATACACCTCTTCAGTCAGCTCTCCATTCAGGAAAGCTGTCTTTACATCCATCTGCCAGATCTCATAATCCAGATGAGCAGCTATTGCAAGCATTATCCGAATAGATTTGAGCATTGCCACAGGGGAAAACATCTCGTCATAGTCAATACCATAACGTTGACGATACCCCTTGGCAACCAGACGGGCTTTATAGGTCTCCACCTTTCCGTCTGCGCCCTTCTTCCTTTTGAAGACCCATTTACACCCAATGGGTTTAACCCCTTCAGGTGGGTCAACCAATGTCCATACATCGTTGACCTTCATGGACTCCATTTCGGATTTCATGGCTTCAAGCCATTTCTCAGAATCAGGTCTCTGCATTGCATCCATATAGGTGATCGGATCCTCATTATTCTCTTCAAGTTCGATGGGATCACCGTCTCGGATCAAGAAATCGTAGTATCTGTCCGGTTGACGCGGTACTCTACCAGATCGCCTTAATGGTGCAGGTACATTGGGCTCCGAATATGATCTAATCATATCAGACTCAGGTTCAGCTATTGGTGTCGGTCCTTCTACCTGTTGAACTTTATCAAGTTCAATCTTAGAGGCAACGGTTCCTTCACCAAGGAACTCTTTTTCTAAAAAGATTGTCTTAAGGCTGACGAACACCTTTTGTTCATCAGCATGGTAGAAAAAATATCCTTTTGTCTCTTTGGGGTACCCTATGAATGAGCATTAGTCAGACCTAGGTCCAAGTTTGTCTGTGACTAATCGTTTGACATAGGCCGGGCACCCCCAGACCCTAAGGTGTGAAAGTGCTGGCTTACGTCTCATCCATATCTCATATGGAGTCTTAATTACAGACTTACTTGGAACCCTATTTAACAGATAACAGGCTGATTCGAGTGCATATCCCCAGAAGGATATCAACAAGCTAGCAAAAACCCATCATGGATCAGACTATGTCTAACAAAGTCCGATTCCTCCTTTCAAACACACCATTATGCTGTGGTGTTCCTGGAGGAGTCCATTGGGAGAGAATCCCATTCTCTCCTAGATATGTGAGAAACTCACTAGAAAGGTATTCTCCTCCTCGATCAGATCGAAGAGTTTTAATACTCTTTCCAGTTTATTTTTCACTTCACTTCAGAATCGTTTGAACATTTCAAATGAATCCGACTTATGTTTCATCAGATAGACGCATCCATATCGAGACAGGTCATCCGTGAAAGTTATGAAGTAGAAATATCCACCTCTAGCACTGGTGCTCATGGGCCCACATACATCAGTATGTACTAGGCTCAAGAGCTCAGTAGCTCTCTCACCTTTTCCAGTAAAAGGTGACTTGGTCATTTTACCAAGAAGACAGGACTCACAGGTTGGAAGTGATTCACAATCACTGACTTCGAGGATTCCCTCTTGAGTCAACCTGTTTATTCTGTTCTTGTTTATATGACCTAGCCTACAGTGCCATAAGTAGATATCTGACACACTATCTAATCTAGGGTGCTTGCCAGTAGAATAGACTCTTATCAGGCTTGACCTTTTTGGTCTGGCTCTGCACTGATGTCCTAGCCTGAACTTGCACCTTCTTTACTTTCTTCTTCTTGTTCTTTTTCCCTTTCTCAAAAGGTCGAGAACCAGAAGATGAACCTCCCACTAAATTCACCGACTCCTTGTAAAGTTGGTGATCCTTCTCAAAGTTCTGAAGCAACCCCAGTAACCCGTGGTAGTTCTCTTCAGGCTTTGTCATTCTATAATGAGTGAGGAATGGGAGATAAGACTTGGGCAGCGAGTTCAGTATTGCATCTTTCTCAAGCTGCTTATGCAAGGGAAAGCTGAGCTTGCTCAATCATTCCATCAGCTCGATCATGTACAATACATGATCAGTGACAGAGGCACCATCCCGCATTTTGGCGTTGAAGATGGCACAACTAGTCTTGTGCCTCTCCACGTCATCGGGTGTGCCAAAGGCATCCTCCAACACTTGAAGCTGGTCCTTTGGCTGAGCCGTCTCGAATCTGTAACTGAACTCGTCGCTCATGATAGCCAGCATGATACAGCGCACCGTGGTCCGATCACTGAGCCACTTCTGGTAAGTGTCTCTGATTGTTCCACGTGCATTGACAGCTGGCTCCTCAGGTGCAGGATCTATTATCACATATAGGATCCGTTCATGCTCCAGGACTATCTTCAACTTTCGGTACCAGCTACCGAAGTTGGGTCCCACCAACTTATCATTGTCCAACAATGATCGGAGCGATAGGGAAGTGGCCATATTTGCACAAAGGAGAACCATAACTTAATTAGTAATTGATTCATTAAACCTAAAGATTTGGACTTTAATCAAAAGGTTTCTCCCACTATTTTATTCGAATTGGTAGCTTCTACCTCCAACTCGAGGAATTACCCTAATTCCTTAGCGGGTACTAGAATCCACTTAGACTGCACACAAGCCCAACTTTGGTTGGTCAACCCATGTACATCTAAGGGTAGGTTCATAACCAATTGTTTCTCTAAATAATTTCTAGTAATTTTAATTTTGCCCCAGAAACCTAATCAGTAGGCTTTGGCCTCCACTGTAAGGATCCGGTTAGGTCCAACCATTAACATGATCATACTTGGTGTATCTAACCAACGAATGATTAAGCCCAACTTTGGTTGGCTCACCTAACCACCATTAGAGAGATACTTCCAAGTCATCATATGATGAGTTATAATTCCATTAGTCAACAAGCACCAGGCCTTTGGGTCTGCAATGATTATTGAGTTAATGGACTCATTATCAAACACCTTAATGGGAGGCTATGACTCAGTTATCTCCATAACTTTGTCATTTTAAAGACCTAATAATTTTAGAGGATTTAAATAATTTAGAGGATGAGGTCAGATGAACCAGCTTATCATGATCCTCCCATTGGCTTCACCAAGTCAGCTTAAGGGAGACCAGGGCTGGTCTAGGAGCACCTAAATCAGTTACACTGATTTACCTAGCTGACATGGGTCAGCTCGAATAGTCAAGTGATCCGATCAAAACATAATTTTACCAAGAGGCCAGATAAGTTCGATCAGTGGGAGGGTCTGCCAAAGCTTGCCTTAGACACCATCAGAAATGGCCAGGTAAGCGGGCTCCCAATTAAAAACCACCGGTCTGGTTTACCTTAGACACCAACTGGTTTAATTAGTTTCGATTAGATCAACCTAACAGTTCATGCTAGACCGCTTAGCCAAAAATCAAGTCCATTTGGTTCTCGTTAAAGACATGGACTTGACCAACTACAACTATTATAATTGATCTAGAGAATCCTTGACCTAATCTAAGACAACAATTGATTAGATTTAGTCAATTCTCTAATTAAGTCCATCTTTAATCTAACCATAGGTCTAACCCAATTAATGGACCTAATTCCCACTAACCCATTAACCCAATGTGTTATGATTTGTGTCTTAGGTTCTTCAATTCACAATCCTAGAACCTAATCAAACAACTTCTTAATTCTTAATTAAGTTTTGGGCTGAGGGTTGGATTTGGCTTTTCAAAAAAAATCATTTTCATATTTGTAAAATAATTTTATAATATGATTCTATTAACCATATTGCATGTTTGATTCAGAATCAAGATGCAAGTGAAATAAACATGAAACTACTTTAGATCTAATCTAAACAGGTTCATGTAATTGAAACAATTTCAACTTTAAACAATTTCTTTGCAAAAAAATTATTAACAAAGAGATTTTATTTTAGATTTAAACATCTTTTAAATCTAATAAATCATAAATTTAATCTAGATCATATCTAACAAATTTATGATTAAAGATAGATCTACACAAACTAGGACAACCTTTGCACTGTAAGGGGTAAAGCTTACAGCAGGACAACCTTGCAGTTCGTGATTGATCTAAAATTTTAATTTCAGATTTAAAAATCAGATTATAAATTAGATCTAATCTAAGAAATAATCTAAGCATGTATAAATAATCATGTAATAAAGAACCTAGGCTCTGATACCAATTGAAGGAACCAGATCTAGGGTTTCAGGGTTAGATCTTGAAACTTTTTCAAGATTATACAGCGGAAGACTAAAATAAATCAAAATTTATTTTTTAAGATCAGAAAATCCCTAGATCTAAGATCTTATTACATGATTATTACATAGCATTAAATTAAAAATTAAAATATATATAAATATAGTATGAACTACATGTTGATCATATCAACATGTTTCTATACTAGCTACATCTAATGTATGTATTAAATAATAGATCAGATCTATTACCTTGCAAGTTAGACGCTCTAACCTCGCTGATCCGAGCTTAAGGATGATGTTGCAAGCTGCACACACGTCCGGCCTCTAGGAGTCGTCCACACGAGCCCACGAATCTCGATCAGAAGTCCTGCTTCAGGAAATCAGCACAGTATGCTAGTACTGCGCTGATCCTTCTTTGATGGTTGATCAGGTGCCTCCTTCTTCTTGATTTGGACTCTTCCAAAGATGAAAAGTAGAAGGAGGAGTTTCAGATCTGGGACACTCTCAGGAAACTCAAGATGGAAGGAGGAAAGATATGAAAATAAAAACCCTAGAAGAAGATCCTCTTCTTCTTCACGTTTTTCTCTCTAGATACCCAAACTTACATCTTTTATATCTCCACGACCCAAAGGTATTTCTCTCTGATTTTTGGATGGAAGAAAGGTCTCTCAAATATCTATCTTCCCTTAAAATTTCACGAAGAAACTCATCTTATATAGAGAGATATGATAGAGTCCTTGTCTAGGTCAAACACCTAGTCAAGGCTTATCCAAATATGGCAAGTTAAGGGACGCCCAACTCTTGAGCACCTCCTCCATATTTTCGGGCATAGATCACCAAAAAAGGGTGTATAATGTAAACCCTAAAATCCACGAAAATTCCAAAATAAATTTGGATAAATTTGGTGCAAAATTGAAAGAGTTTTGGATTTCTAAAACTCTATCTCATAGAATTCAAAATCCAAACTTATTCCTTTTAGATTTGATCCAAACCACCTTCCATGTAAGAAAGAAGAGAGGAGACCTTTTGTGAACGTGGGAGAAATCTGGGAGAGGGCTTTTGTCGCACAAAATAAGTGGAGATTGGCGTTGAATAAGAGAGAGGACGTGGAGAAGAATTATGTGGTGCAAGGTGGAATCCTAGTCCTACTAGGATTCTGTCTCATAACTTGTTTTAATTTGGTTTCTCAAACCAAATCAAATCAAAATTAGATCAACCCAATTAAAATAGGTCTTAACCCAATTAAGAACCTAATTTAATCAGATTAAATTAGATTTAAATCTGATTTAAT
The DNA here is from genome assembly GCF_000442705.2 of Elaeis guineensis. Classification (NCBI taxonomy): domain Eukaryota; kingdom Viridiplantae; phylum Streptophyta; class Magnoliopsida; order Arecales; family Arecaceae; genus Elaeis; species Elaeis guineensis. The sequence continues at coordinate 79,006,958 of NC_025996.2, forward strand.
TTTCTAATCAAATTAGAAATTAGATTGACCCAAGTCCTAGTTGAACTAGGACTAGTTTTTCCTTGCACTTGGCTTATCCAATAAACCAATTGGACTTGATCCAATCAAGCCCAAACTAAATCTAATTAAATTATATTTAATTAGACTTAATCTCATCCCATTGGCTTAATCAAATTAAGTCAATTAGCAATCAAATTGCTAATCGATCCTCCTGCAACACTTGCACTGGGTTAAATATCAATCGTATTGATCATCTAACCCTAGAACGATTCTTAATCGTTGATCAACCATCTGATCGGATCATGAACTCTAATATGTGTGACCTCATAGGTCCGAACCTAAGCCGGTAGCATAGGAACAAATTCCTATACCAATCGAAGTGACCATCTAGCAATGGTACCCGACGACCGGATAGGTCGAATGTGTAGAACAACATCCTTAGAACCCATGCGGATATAGTTTTTATATAATTCATCCCCTTGACCAAAATGATCATAGGACACCCCAAAGTTCAACTGTCTACTCTGATCAGGCTGTCCATATTGTATTTCAAAATATCAAATCCATCTGATGGATTATCCTGGCCAAGGTTTTGCTAAATTGAAATACAGCGACTCATTCTTCTCCAACTCTTGGAGTGGTCAATCCCATCTCGATCACACTCTGACTTCGCAAGTACTTGACTGTGCCCAGAAGCCTTCCGTCCCTGAATTAGAAATTCAGTTAGTCCAGTACCAAAGCACAGTGAGTTGCTTGCAAGTCACTGAGGCAATCTCAAGTCTAAGGGACACTTATACCTATATCCCATCAGAGACATTTTCGACAGCAGAATGCTCTGGAGTTGGTCACGTTCAATGATGATGTACCCTTACATCTCACCTGTATGCCATACCAGTGTCTCCACACTCCTTGGTTAAGAGGACAACCAACCCATATGGCCTACAGTGACCTATGCTCGATAGAAGCTGTCGTCCTTATTAACAGCTTATCATTTGGTCGTGAACAGTTTTAAGGACTAATCGATAAATCCTCTCTTTATCGAATCTAAATAGTCCTAAGGACTTCATCATAACAACGGAGTTCATTAGAAGATGAAAGCTTATGATGAAAATACCAAATATATTTTATTTATTAACAAATCAATTACAATACTTGGTTGCTCAACCGTCAACAGCTTGACGATTGGCTTTTTGGGACACATTTTCCAACACATTCATCATTGTAGATTTATTTTTGGTGATCGCTGGAGACAAGGTAAGCTTTCAAGTTTTATTAGTTTCATGCATCTAATTTAGTTGCATAGAATCCTTTGTTTGAAATTGGTTGTGCATATTCATCTCAAATCAATTTAAGAGCAACACCCATAATAAGATAAGGTGAAAATTTCATCACCCTCCCTTGGCCCAAAAACAACCAACCAACATCCCACATTAACCCTGGCCTAACTATAATCAAGTAGACATTGGCCCCTAGTATTAATCGAGTTCAGTTTTGAGTATTGTGGTTAAGTGCAAAGTAAGTCTGGACTCACTACTGAAACTGGTGTCTAAGGCTAGAGGATAAAAAGGCTCAGCCTAAGTAGATTTGTGGTTATTTAATTGATTCTGTTAGCTTACCTGGCCAATTCAATTGGTGTCTAAGGCAAGCAACGGGGGGACCCCCACGATCCCACCTCTTACCTGGCTAGTTGAAGGAAGTGAGAACAAACCTAATTTGCATTTAAGTTAAGCTACTCTATATTGAACTATTAGGTCTAAGAAACCCATAGGTGTCTAGGTTTAATTGTTTGCTAACTTGATTGTAATTAACACTAAACCACAACAAATTCTTCCCACCTTACGTATCTAGGTCTAGGGCTCTTTCTTTCTTCTCTCTCCTTTTTCTCTTAAAAAAAAAATGAAACAAAAACAAAACTTGAATCATACATTAGGATTTGCATTGGTATATGCAAGATAGAAGATCTCTCTATCCTGACCTAGTTGAACCCAATCCTGAGATTGAATGATTGACTTATATTAAACCTGAAAATCAAATGGCTGGAGATCCTAGAGAACCACCTAGGCAGATGAAAGAATATTTTATTCCTTCTACCTATAACCCATTGACTTGTATCCACTTACCTGATATCCCTGCAAGCCACTATGAGATCAAGTCGACCACAATCCAGTTGCTCCCATCTTTCTATGGGAATACTAATGAAGATTCTTACAAGCATCTGGATGAGTTCTTAGAAATTTATTCCACGATGAAAATTCAAAATTTTACTGATGATGCACTTAGATTGACCTTATTCTCCTTCTCACTTAAAGACAAAGCCAAGTACTGGCTTGGCACAATAGGGAGACCAATCCAAACTTGGGCTAAAATACAGTACAAGTTTCTTAAGAAATTCTATCCCATAGGTCGAACCAACACTATGAGGCGAGCCATCACTGGATTTGCTCAGCTTCCAGGAGAATAAATTCATGAATCATGGGAGAGACTTAAAGAACTTCTTAGAAAATGCCCACACCATGGTCTATCTAAGTGGCAAATTGTTCAAGCTTTTTATGAGGGTTTAGGTGACCCATACAGACAGATGGTAGATGCATCTTGTGGGGGTGCATTCATGAGTAAAAGTGAGGATGAAGCCTACACTTTATTTGAAACTTTGAGCAAAAATTTAATCAATCATGCTTCATTATCCTCTTACGAAAGATCAATCCCTCACCAAAAATGGATAGGAATTTTTGAGATCAAGCAAACAGACTCTAGTCTTAAGGCCGATCTGAACCTAATAGTCCAAAGATTAGATAAAGTCGACCTTCTTACCCAGAAATTTGATCAGTTCCTAGCATTAGATCAACAATCTCCTGCACAATACACACCTCCTCCCAATTATCAAGAGATTTATTCTATCTGTGCTAGCCCAGCCCATCATGTTAGTGAATGTTCTACGGCTGCACAGTTTTCACCTTTCATCCAAGAACAAGTTCAAGCTGCTCAAGGTTACTCTAATCCTGTCAATGACCCATTCTTAAATGCATATAACCAAGATTGGAGGAACCATCCTAATTTTTCTTGGAGATCCTAACAGACTCAGGATTAAACCCAAATTTTTTCTGTGCAGAACTTTCAAAATGGGCTCCAATACCAAAATTATGCCTATAATATTGGTCAGCCTAATCAGCCTATCTAGCCATTGTATTACAATCAGCCGTTATACCCACCTCCTCAACAGACCAATCTAGCCGATGATAGATTTAGCCAACTTCAACAAATGATCATGACCCAATAGCAATCCCTCGCTAGGCTAGAAGCACAAATAGATCAATTAACTGAATCTACTATGAGGAGAGAACTAGGTCAATTACCAAACGAACCAATATCGAATTTTGAAAATGACCCATCCATCCACCAATCACATAGACCTAGTCATCAATCCAATGTCCCACATAAGAATCCCCAATTTAAAAATGATAAAGTAATCTTTAAGCTTAAAAGTGATAGAATTCTTAAGGACCCATACCAAGACCAGATAAGTGAGGCTAGTACTAATGCTAGCCAAAATATGAATTTAGAAGAAGAGGTTAGTACTGAAGCTAACCCAATAGAAGAACTTGAGCTTAGTACTGATGCTGATCTAAGTGAAGAAAAGAAGAGAGTGGATGAGTTACCCAAGATATATCCATCAAGAGTCCTATTTTCTTCAGCCTTAGAAGCCAGTTCTTCCACTTTAGAATTACCATCTCCTTCAGAATTAAAATTATCTTTGATTACACTTGAGAACACATGTTTAAAATCAAAAGATACCCTTCCCGTGCCTATTTCTTCCAACTTAGTTCCTAACCCAAAAACTCAATTCATGAGCATTTTAGAAGAACAAATAGGAGAAATTCTCAACAAACAAGGGTCTATGAATGGGTTTGTGAACTATCTTTTTAAAATAAGAACAGAGATGTGAACTACTTTTTGAAGATTGGTAACAAAATACTAAAATTTATTATAAGCCATCTTCCTAAGATTGACAATCTAAAATCATTGAAATTTATCAATCTAATATTTGATATGGGATAGGTGAGAGAATCAGCATGGTCTGGCTGAAGATGGTAAACTTAGCACTTTCTGGGAGACAATCCAGTTTTTAATTTTTAGTTTTATACTTTTACTATCTTTTGTATTTTGTTTAGGTCAATCAAGTCTTACTTAGTATCTTTTGTAGGGATCTGAAGATAATCTTGGCTAAGTTAGGAGGAGAATCAATTTTGAAAAGACTTCTAGATCTTGTGGTATCTCTTCCTTTTCTTTCTCTTTACATGCACCCTTCATTTTTTCTATTCCATTGAGGACAATGTTGATTAAGTTGGGGGGGAGAATATTTTTTTTTTTTTAAGTCCTCAAGTAAGTTAGTATTTAGTATTTAAGCATTTGATTACACTTAAGAATCAAGTTAAATCAAGTATTTTTTGATGTACAGATCAGAGAGTTTGTGAGATATTGAGGGATCAAGTATTAAGAAAACTCAATAAAGAGTTAAGTTTAAAACTTAAATAGTTTTTTTTGAGTATTTTTAAATTTTTTTACCAGCATCAAAGAAGAGTTTACTTTCTATAGGCTTGTGTAGAGTAACTATACATTTTTTCATATATATATATATATATAAAAGAAGAAGAGTTTTCAAGTACTTCATGCTGAGTAATCGGGCCTCTTTGCCTAAGCAAACATTGAGTTTCACATGAAAAAGTATGAAGGGTAAAGAAGCTTTATTGTAAAGCTAGTTTTAACTCATAGCTTGTTTGATTCGAGCAAGTAGGTCTGAGGGGTATTCTATACCTAGTGCCCTAAAGCCATTTGGTTTGGGAGTCATTGACTGAAAACTCGCTACATGGTCAAACAGAAAGCTTATGGGTTTAAGACACTCAATAGCAGTACAACGTTTAAAAAAGAAAAATCAATCAAGAAATAAAGGATGGAAGTAACAATATACTTGTTCATATGAAGGTTAATAATTTGGAGATAAAGGTAGGGATAATTTGAAAAAGTTCAGAAAAAATTTAGTATTCTTAGTTTAACTCTCATATTGACTAGTATTAATACCCCAATGACATACCTCATTTATGCTCTACTGAACATTAGTGGCCCTTTTGAAAATTATTTGATGAAATTCAAAACTTTAAGTTAAATGATACTTAATTCTAAATTCTTTCTTTACTCGAGGACGAGCAAAGTTCAAATTGAAGAGTGTGATAAGTGATATATTTTTATATTTATTAAAGATATTTTTGATAATTTATGATGCTAACATCTTCTTAAAAATCCTAATTTCATGAATTTATTGAATTTGCTTAAAAAATAAGTGATTTTAAAAAAAATATAAAATTAGATATATTTATAAAAAAATAGATGTTAATTTAATTGAGCAATTTAAATACCAAAATGAAGAAAATTTTTTGAAGAATTTAATGCATATTTTTTTTAATTTTTTAGATAAAAATTAGAGTGAGAATAGAGCTAAAATATCCTAAAAAATAAAAAAATAGCCTTCGGTGTACGATGGACCGATTGCTCGATCCACAGAGCCAGGGCGCGGTCCACCGAAAATGCTACGCGGTCCACAGGCGCGGTCTACAGGCAGTGAAAGCTATTTTGCACCATCCAATGATTGAGATTTAATTTGAAGATCGATCCAACGGCTGCTGTTTGTTGCCGGTTTATAAGAGAATTTTTTGCACGATCGAACGACCGAAAATGAATCCATCATGAGATCTGACGGTTGAGGACACTCCTGACTGAGAATAAGAGATTATCAGCATGATCCGACGGTCCAGAACCAATCCCAGGCATAATCGGATGGCTGTGGTTCGATCCAACTTTGATAAGGATTACAACTATGGATTTTGGATAGATCTGGGCGGTTCAAGCTCCATCCGACGGTCAGGAATATTTCTAAGGGGATCAATATAATTTCTAAGGGTTTAAGGACTCTTTTTTCTACAAAAAAATTATAAAAAATTCATCTATAAATAGAGGGTCTGGGAATAAGCTTTGTGAGCAAAAAAAATTAGTAAAAAGTGAGAAAAAAAATAGAGAAAAAATTAGATAGATTTAGGGACCCAAGGAAAAGAAGGAGAGAAGCCGATTCGCTCTATGGAGTACGACGAAAGATGGAGAGGTCATCAACTATCTTTTCGATGAGGCTGGGCTGATCAACTTTGGATCCTTCTTACAGTTTATTTTTATTTTATTATTATTTTTAAATTCTTTGTACTTGAATTTTAATTCTAGTTAATAAAAAATTTATTTTCCTACACTTTAAATTTTTATCTTTTATTTTTTGTACGTAGATGCTAGGATCTAGTTAGTAGATCTTAGTACCCAATTTATTTTATACTTTTTAAATTTTTGTTATTTATTTTATTGCAAGTAGATGCTAGGATCTAGTTAGTAAATCTTAGTACCTGATTTATTTTTTGCACTTTTAATTTTTATTTTCCAACTTAAATTGCTTTCTCCAAAATTTTATTTTATTTTTGTAAAATCAAAGATTTCAAATCAAAATCTTGCATTCTCTGTGGATTCGACCTGACTCACTACTTTCTATGTATTTTTAATTTTTATTGAAGTCAAATTTGATTGATAATCATGATGTCTGAACGACAGCATCACGATTGTATCAATAAGATACACATATCCATACCATAAATTGTCATCGATAAAGGTAATAAAATAAAGATGACCATCCTGATCTGTATATTGAATGGGCCACACATATCAGTATGTAACAGGACAAGTATCCTAGTAGTCCTCTCCCATTATCCTATAATAGGTTATTTGATCATTTTTTCTTGAAGACAGGATTCACAAACTGGATAGAACTCAATGGTCAATGAGCCAAGAAGCATATCTTTCTCCAATTTATTTTTTCTTTCCTCTCCAACATGACCAAGCTTGAGGTGCCACATATACTTTAGATTCATCTCATCTTTGGATCTCTCTGATCCTATGACACTCACCATGAGCAAGTCTGATATACCCTCTAAAGGCATATCTTTCTTGTTCTTCAAGAACTCTAGTTATACAGGATATTTTTTTTCAATAGCCATCAACATTACAGTGAAAATACTTTCCCTTGTCAATGACCTTCTTCTTAGGAACATCCCTTTTTAGCTTGCTCTCGATCTTTTGCTTCTTCATGGGCTTCTTCTTCTTCTTCTAATTAGATTCTCTTTTGAAAAATGAAGCCCGCTCCACATCAAGAATCATGCCCCTTGAACCCTTTAAGGCCCCTTCAGTAGTTACCAGCATGTTTAACAATTTGGCCTTGATGCAATCAATGTTAGTCACATGATAGTTTACTATACATTGCCCATACAAATCAGAAAGAGATTGGAGGATCAAATCCGCATGCAATTCCTTATACATCATCATGTCGAGCTTCTCAAGCTCCTCCAAATCTTTGATCATTATCAAATAATGATCATGGACAGACTACCTTTTGGTCAACCATCGGATGAATTGGTAATGCAGGAGGATCCTGATCGAGAACATAGCTTAACTTTTTAAAACTTAAAACTATTTTCAAGTTTCTAAGCCAGTCTTTATAATTAGATCTGGTTAGAGGATTGGTTTCAAAAATATGAGCTAAAGGATTGGAAGCTGATATTTTGTTCTGCAGAGAGTAAAAATTCAAGCTAGATTTTTGTATTCACTTTATAGAGTTTGTTTTAAGATTTTTTTTAAATAAATATGCCTTCCACTATTTTTTTGAGTCTCTTACACTCCTCAGAGAAAGAAATAGAAATCCTTCACAAATAAGGTTTCAAGTGGGTACTGCAATCCTACTAATTTGGATACCACCTCATCTAATAGTTATTGCTGACATGCAAATCAGCAAGTGGACAACTCTTGTCCAATGCTTCTCAAGCAAGTTATAGTGATCTTCGATCTCTAAGTTATATAGGCCTCATTTGATAGTTATTGATCTTATTCTTTAGTTTAGTCAGACCCACTATTCAAATGCATAGGCAAAGCCATCATTAGATTCTTCACCTAACAGTTATTGGGCCCAACCTTATCTTTATCCCACAGCATCTTATGCTAATAGAGTGGTTACACCTTTCCAATGCAATTAATCACTATGACCAGATGAGAACAGTCAACGTCGGTAGGATACCTGCATATCTACAATGGTGGAAGATTGCTCAACTTAAGATATTTTGAGGAGTTTTAAATTTAGGTCTCAAATTTTAGTTATTTACATCTAATGTGAATAAAAATCCATAAAAGACAAATAAGAAAATCACTGATGATCATGGACCTAAGAAAAGGATGCGGGCTCAAGCCATTGAGCCAAATTAGATCTATGGGCCAATTACACAAGCACACGCACGTCAATTGATTTGATAGTCTTTAACTCTTTGATTCGATCCTAAGCAAGTCTTTGATTTGATCAACTTCTTGATCCAGCCTCAACCAATTGCTCGACTCGATCTGTGCTTGTTGTGTGCTGTAGGCTTGCAATGGATCAACCATTTACGTGCAACCAAATGCATAAACAATCCATACAATTCATAACACAGCAATTAATTACAACCCATTAGATCATATCTAATAAGACTTGTAGGTCTCTAAATTACATAAATCTACCAATACTCGTAGGCACCTAAAAATTAAATAATTTTAAATATATAGGATTCATAAACATGATACATCATAGAGATAAGTAAAAGGGTCACAATCCTATGACCATCACCACATGTATCTCATACATAAAAATAATAAAAATAATGGATTTGGGTATTAGACTAATATTTAACATAGATTCGAATACTTATCATGTGATCAAATCACCATAACTTTTTGACCTTATCGACTATCGATATTGACTAATCAAATCAGCCAACAAGATCAGAATTTTTATTCTTCAAATCTTGTTAAATGATCCATAATACCTAAATCAGCAATCTAATCTTAAAACATATGAGGGTAGCTCTGATACCACTATTAGATTCCAATTAGGGGTTGACATGCACTGTGGAAGGAAACATAAAAATTTTAAATTAATATATAGTAAAAGAATAAAAATAATTTTAAATTTATCATGGGAGATCTAATCTCGAATCAATCCAGATCCCTTATAGTTATTAAAATTAAGATTAAAGAAGAGGAAGGTCAAATCTTCACCTTTGCATAGGTAAATCTTCACCACAATCTGATGAGCGTGGATGTCTTCTCGATTCTTTTGAAGCTGCATAAGCGTTTGGCCTTTATAGGTATCCATATGAAGTTGTCATCTGATCAAAAGTATTTGATCTCATCAAAGTACTAGCTCCCTTATAGAGATCCTCTTCTAATGATAGACTTATTTTCTCACTTAGCTGAAAATCCTGTAAAAAGATTTCAGTCTTTCCTTTTTGTAGATCATGCTCCGCACACGAACAGATCTAGCACCTTCCTCAACCTTTCTTGGTTCCTTTCTCAAGAAAATCCTATGCTCCTCCTTTTTCCTTGCATTTTTGCTTGTGCCTAACTCTTGAGCATGCAAGAAGAGGTGTCCAACTCTTGGACATTTCAAGACAAGAGAGATTGGGACGTCCAACCTTTTTGACATGCAAGAGAGAGAGGGGCATGAGGTATGCTTAGGCATGGAAGGTGTGGGGCATCCAAAGGCTTAGGCACGTGGAAGGTTGGGGCACTCATCCACTTGAGGCGTAAGATATTTTCCACATTAAAACCCTTTTAACATAAGAGATTTATGGCACATATGGGAGACATCTTTCTCAAAGATGCATAAAGGAGTCTTAAGGGAGAAGGACTCTTGGCACTAGATGTGGAGTCCCTTCTGACATCAAAATCTAGTTTCTCAAGGTAGAGGCATGAGATCTCATCTCATGCATGAACACCTCATTACGTAGAGTTCTAGTACTTTTGGGTTTGATTGTGTCACTCTTTGACATTATCAAAATTTGACTTGTGAACCTTTGACATGTCAACTTAATCCTACCATCTGATCAGACACAACCTCTTATATGTGTGACCCCATAGGTTCTATTTTGTCTGGTAGTGAGATATATTATGATCTCCATCATCAATATCATTGAAATTTTTTTTAATAGATTAGAATAATTCCAACTCATCCAATACGAATAATCGACCATCAAGATAATTCTCATGAGTCCTACAATCTACCAGTGATGCCTAGAAGCATGTAGTGGCATTCTAACAGAACAGAATGAATAAATCTCTAGGTGTAGTTACCATGTGATATAGTCTTTCTATCATGAGTCTCAACAAGATGAAATTATAGAATTTTTCATCAAATCCCATCATCCGTCATATGTCAAATTTATTCGACTCAAATTTCTGATGTGAAAATACTGAAAATCTTTTTTCACTATTCATATTGCTCTGGCAAAGATCTTCTGAACTCAGTCTCATAAATCATATAGGGCCATCTCTCTTATCTATCAAGGATAATAGATTCTACATAAGCACACATCTATTCCTATATATAATAAACCAATTGCAGTCAATATACACTGCAAAGATCCATATGGCTAGAGACCAAATGTATATACAGTCAAACTACAGTAACTCTATTATAAATGGTCGAGGCATTGTAAGCCAAAGAACTGTCACACTACTGTAGTATTGAGCAAGTCCTTGATGAGTGAGTAGATATCTAAGTGACTTCACATGTTAGTCATGCTCGGTATCCTTATTCTCTAACAAGCATCTGACTTTTGCTTGAATGTTCTCATACTGTAGACTCGAGACTCATCTATACTTCAAAAAGAAAGCGATCCATGTACCAATCTCTTCAGATCAATCACCATTCCTATAATGATTCATTGATCGAAAGTATTTAGGAATCAATCATCAATGACATATATCTCAAATTTTCAATTCTTGAGAATATGTATTATCATCTTATTAATTTCTCAAATAATTTATGGGCATATACACAACATGAATGGAATTAGTAATCCAAATTTTATTAATAATAAAAATATTAAATATAAAATTATATCTTAAAATAAATATATGTGTCCGTTTGATTGGCTTCTAGAGTATACATCTAACACCATTTTCTTCCTACCACGATCATGAAGCTCGAGCTAGCGACCAATGTCAACAATGTTGGAATTTTGTATAGGATGTATACATATGTGTTTCAAATTTTTTTTTCTAAATAATACAGTAAAATTAAGATTAAAATATCTTTTAATCTAATACATGTATGTATAAAATAAAAAATATAAGGATCTACTTCATATGCTGAAATTAAACACATACTGAATTTTATACTAAAATTAAATATGTGATCGAATCACATACTGTTTCACTTTTTCTTTCTTCGAATCTAGATTTGGAAGAAGGTAGATTTTTTCTTAGCTGTGCAAGTGCCCAACCTCTATGGGTATCCACTTAAGATCAGCCAGAAACAACCCTCTATGATGTTGATCTTTCTTCTCCAAGAATGATCACCCTACGAATCTGAACGAAGCTTAGATCACGATCAACTCTTTGATTCTTTTCTTGATCTTTTTTTTTCTTCTTTTTTGCTCTTCTTTCCTTAGTTATGTAGCAGCCAACGTCTGAAAATAGCATCCAAGAGATGTCGTCCAACTGATGGAACCAGATCTAGGGTTTCAGGGTTAGATCTTGAAAAAGAGGGTTAGATCTTGAAACTTTTTAAGATCATACAGCAGAAGACTAAAATAAATCAAAATTTATTTTCTAAGATCAAAAAATCCCTAGATCTAAAATCCTATTACATGATTATTACATGGCATTAAATCAAAAATTAAAATATATAAATATAGCATGAACTATATGTTGATCATATCAACATGTTTCTATACTACATCTAATGTATGTATTAAACAATAGATCAGATCTATTACCTTGCAAGTTAGACGTTCTAACCTTACTGATCTGGGCTTGAGGATGATGTTGCAAGCCGCACACACGTCCGGCCTCTAGGAGTCATCCACACGAGCTCACGAATCTCGATCAGAAGTCCTGCTTCAGGAAATCAGCACAGTATGCTAGTACTGCGCTGATCCTTCTTTGATGGTTGATCAGGTGCCTCCTTCTTCTTGATTTGGACTCTTCCAAAGATGGAAAATAGAAGGAGGAGTTTCAGATCTGGGACACTCTTAGGAAACTCAAGATGGAGGGAGGAAAGATATGAAAACAAAAACCCAAGAAGAAGACCCTCTTCTTCTTCACGTTTTTCTCTCTAGACACCCAAACTTGCATCTTTTATATCTCCACGACCCAAAGGTATTTCTCTCTGATTTTTGGATGGCACAAAGATCTCTCAAATCTATAATTTTTTCTAAAATTTCATGAAGAAACTCATCTTATATAGAGCGATATGATAGAGTCCTTGTCTAGGTCAAACACCTAGTCAAGGCTTATCCAAACATGGCAAGTTAAGGGACGCCCAACTCTTGAGCACCTCCTTCATATTTTCATGCATGGATCACTAGAAAAGGGTGCACAATGTATACCCTAAAATCTATGAAAATTCCAAAAAAAAATTTGGATAAATTCGGTGCAAAATTGAAAGAGTTTTGGATTTCTAAAACTATATCTCATAGAATTCGAAATCCAAACTTATTCCTTTTAGATTTGATCCAAACCACCTTCCATGTAAGAAAGAAGAGAGGAGACCTTTTTGAACGTGGGAGAAATCTGGGAGAGGGCTTTTGTCACACAAAATAAGTGAAGATTGGCGTTGAATAAGAGAGAGGGCGTGGAGAAGGATTATGTGGCGCAAGGTGGAATCCTAGTCTTACTAGGATTCTGTCTTATGACTTGTTTTAATTTGGTTTCTCAAACCAAATCAAATCAAAATTAGATCAATCTAATTAAAATAGGTCTTAACCCAATTAAAAATCTAATTTAATCAGATTAAATTAGATTTAAATCTGATTTAATTTTCTAATCAAATTAGAAATTAGATTGACCCAAGTCCTAGTTGAACTAGGACTAGTTTTTCCTTGCACTTGGCTTATCCAATAAACCAATTGGACTTGATCCAATCAAGCCCAAAATAAATCTAATTAAATCATATTTAATTAGACTTAATCTCAGCCCATTGGCTTAATCAAATTAAGCCAATTAGCAATCGAATTGCTAATCGATCCTCCTGCAACACTTGCACTGGGTTAAATGTCAATCGTATTGATCATTTAACCCTAGAACGATTCTTAATCATTGATCAACTATCTGATCGGATCATGAACTCTAATGTGTGTGACCTCATAGGTCCGAACCTAAGTCGGTAGCATAGGAACAAATTTTTATACCAATCAAGTGATCATCTAGCAATGGTACCCGACGATCGGATAGGTCGAATGTGTAGAACAACATCCTTAGAACCTGTTGGTGCAAAAATCCGCTTGCGCCGGAGAAGCTGGAGTCGGGGAAGCCGCGGTCGCCGCCGGGACCTGCAAGGGAAGTCTAAACCGGAGGTGGGATTGCTCCGGCAAGACCCTCCGACGCTCAAGTCAGTTCTCTGCCTCAACAAGAATGGAGTGCTCGAACAGAGAATTTAGCAGAGTTTTGAGATAAGGAAAATGAGCTTAAAGAATAACGTATCTGGATCTCCCTTTTATAGACAGAGGAGGCAACGGATTGATGGCGACGTTTGTAACCGCCTGGTAGTGCGCCGCCCATGGTCAGGAGAATTGATTGCGAAAGATAATGGAGCAGACACGTGGCCGTCACCTCGACCTGCCACGTGGAATCTGTTATGAGGGGTGGAGCAGAGTCCGTTGTCAGCGGATAGGAGAATTGCATGGTATCCGTCGCAGGAGGTGGAGCAGGTTCGTGGCCGTTACTGTGGCCTGCCAGGGGATAGTGGAGCTGTGCGGAGTCCACCACAGGAGGTGGAGCAGGGTGGCTATGGTTACTGCGGCCTGTCAGGGAATGATGGTACTGCGCGGAGTCTGCCATAGGAAGTGGAGCAGTGTTGTGGCCATTTTGAGGGCCTGTCAGGGAGCATGGATCTGTCGATTGAAGCTTGGCAATGGTCGGAGCCCGGTTTCTGTTGAGGTCCGGGAGAGGTCCTCCTGGCGGTAGGGGTCGTGAGCGGAGCCCTCTCGGAGCCGAAGTTGCGGGTGGAGTCCGGCTCTGGTAGGAGTCCGGATGGAGCTTACCAGTAGTTGATACTGAGAGCGGAGCCCGGCTCCCGTAGGAGTCCGGGCGGAGCTGTTCTGATGTTGGCGGCGGAGCCCGGCTCCCGTAGGAGTCCGGGCGGAGCTGCACTTGCTGTCGGCGGTGGAGCCCGGCTCCCGTAGGAGTCTGGGCGGAGCCGCACTTGCTGTTGGTGGTGGAGCCCGGCTCCCGTAGGAGTCCGGGCGGAGCTGCACTTGCTGTCGTCGGTGGAGCCCGGCTCCCGTAGGAGTCCGGGCGGAGCCGCACTTGCTGTTGGTGGTGGAGCCCGGCTCCCGTAGGAGTCCGGGCGGAGCCGCACTTGCTGTTGGTGGTGGAGTCCGGCTCCCGTAGGAGTCCGGGCGGAGCCGCACTTGCTGTCGTCGGTGGAGCCCGGCTCCCGTAGGAGTCCGGGCAGAGCCGCACTTGCTGTCGTCGGTGGAGCCCGGCTCCCGTAGGAGTCCGGGCGGAGCCGCACTTGCTGTTGGTGGTGGAGCCCGGCTCCCGTAGGAGTCCGGGCGGAGCTGCACTTGTTGTCGTCGGTGGAGCCCGGCTCCCGTAGGAGTCCGGGCAGAGCCGCACTTGCTGTCGTCGGTGGAGCCCGGCTCCCGTAGGAGTCCGGGCGGAGCCGCACTTGCTGTTGGTGGTGGAGCCCGGCTCCCGTAGGAGTCCGGGCGGAGCTGCACTTGCTGTCGTCGGTGGAGCCCGGCTCCCGTAGGAGTCCGGGCGGAGCCGCACTTGCTGTTGGTGGTGGAGCCCGGCTCCCGTAGGAGTCCGGGCGGAGCTGCACTTGCTGTCGTCGGTGGAGCCCGGCTCCCATAGGAGTCTGGGCGGAGCCGCACTTGCTGTTGGTGGTGGAGCCCGGCTCCCGTAGGAGTCCGGGCGGAGCTGCACTTGCTATCGTCGGTGGAGACCGGCTCCCGTAGGAGTCCGGGCGGAGCTGCGCTGATGTCGATTCCGTTGAGGGTTTCGGCTGTGGGTATTTTATACCCAACACCAGTCCCCCTACATCCAAGTTTGAATTTCAAATGAAGGAAGTACACAGAGGTACAGCCAGAACCATCCCTTTGAATCCTGCGCCCTGCCGCTCCCAGATATTTTGGCATTAAATGAGCGCGTGCCGGAGTCTTTTCGATTTGGAGCGGCACGAGGGGATGCTTCGAAAACCCTGCAGGTACGCTGGCCTAGGTACGGCACAATTATGACCCTGCGAACCGCCAGCCGCCTTTAGCCATCTGCCACGGGGAGTGGGACACGCGTCGGATGCGGACTGGCCTGGGGGGATTTGCGATCATTATGGCGCCGGATCCCAGTGTTTATTTATACCCGTCCTCCCCCCTTCAAGCGTCCTACTCCATTTCTGATTTCTTGCTGGCGTCTGTCTTCTCCCCGAGAGCCTGCTCTAGCGAACGCCCTCTCGAGCCGTAGGCGCCTCCCGCTTCTCGCTCCCCAGGTCCCCAGAGCAAGATAGGTTAGTGCCAACCTTCTTCTTCTTACCGCCTAGGGGCTTCTCCTCTTTTCATTTCTTTTGTGTCTTCTTCTGAGTTGACCTTCGGCGTCTCGTTCCCTTCTCGGTTTGCCTTTCTAGGATCCTTTAGGTTCTCCCCCCGAAAAATATCTTCCGACTCTTCTGCCCCCGTCAGTTCTGGGAGTTCTTCTGCTTCGAACCCCCAGGCCCCTGTCTCTGCGGACGAACCCGCATCCGGGGCAGGGCCTCGCCCGGTTTTCGCACCGGGCGCCATTCCATGTTCGTCGACTCCGGACGAACTCCTCTTGATAAGGGCTCGGTACGGGGTTCCTTCGGAGTACGACCTGGAGCTTCCTGGCCCCTCTGACCGGGCCAGCGCTCCCCCTCCTGGTCGCTTTTGTTTGTACCAGGAGGCATTCCGTGCCGGACTCCGACTTCCGCTTCCTACCTTTGTTGCCACCTTCTTTCGCTTCTTAGACATTTCTCTCGCCTCTGTGGCCCCGAATTCCTTTAGGTTTTTGATAGGGTTTCTCTCTCTCTGCCATATAGCCGAGGTCCAGCCATCCCTTTCCTTGTTCAGGCATTTCTACACCTTCAAACGCCATCCTTCAGCGAAAGAACTGGTGGTACTTCTCCCCCCAGTTCGGTAAGAAGGGGTTGCTGAAGGGCGCCCCTTCTTCGATTCACAACTGGAAGGGGAAATTTCTCTTTGTCTACTGCCCGACCCTAGAACTAGGTCTGCCCCCTTGGGGGTCTCTGAGGGATTCCGTCCGCCGGGCTCCCAGCCTGGGAGAGGACGACCTCCAGGCTGCCCAGAAGCTTCTGAGTTATCCCGCTCCTTCCCTTCCTAACCTTCTGAGGGAGCAGCTTCTTTTCAACATCGGCCTGAGCCCTTAGGATCCAGCAAGTATTTATCTTTCTTTTTCTTACCTTCTTCTTCTCTCTCTTCTCCCCCTTTTTTTTTTTTTTTTTCGACTCTGGACTGATCGGTGCCGCTTCTTCTTTCTTCTTTTCTCTTTTTCTTTTTTTTTTTTTTTTTTTTTTAGCAATGGACGCCGAAGCCACGCGGATGCTCGCCAAGGCTATGAGAGCTCAGAAGAGGAAGGGCGCGACGACCTCCGGTTCGGCGAAGAGGGCCAGGGTGGAGGAGACGAGCTTGGTTGCGCCCGTCCAGGCGACCCCAGCCATCGACATTCCTTCGGATGCCGAGCCAGCGGCCCCCCGGGCTTCCTCAAGGAGCCCGCCGTCTGGGGTCCCCGTTCTGGGGGTTCGCCCCACGGAGGCGCCCGCCGCAGGGAGGAGG
This sequence comes from Elaeis guineensis, assembly GCF_000442705.2. Classification (NCBI taxonomy): domain Eukaryota; kingdom Viridiplantae; phylum Streptophyta; class Magnoliopsida; order Arecales; family Arecaceae; genus Elaeis; species Elaeis guineensis. The sequence continues at coordinate 79,023,874 of NC_025996.2, forward strand.
AGGAAATCGGTGGCCCACAGGGTGAGCAGCCACCGAGCCACTGCAGACGAGTCCGTCTGCTCCGAGGGGGGATTGGAGAACCCCTTCAATGACAAGGCTCTGATCAGGCGGCTGCTCGATGGTTGCATTCTGTCCGATGTCGTGGAGAGGATCGACCGCGCGATCCCGAGCAGCGGGCCTGGGACACTTTGGGGTCCTTTCTTGAGGTAAGCGGATGCTTATTTGCATGGTCGCTCGGTCTTTGTTGTAATTCTCTATCCATCCTCGCAGATCGGGCACCAGCTCTTCGCCTATGTCGAGGCGTCGAGCCGCATGAGAAGGGACCTCCTTCAGGCGGAGGAGCACTGCCAGGACGAGGTTGCTCATCTCCAGAGGCAGTTGGTTACTAGGGCACAGCTTGCTAACGCCCAAGATACCGAAGAGCTCCTAGCCCTGAGGGGCACTGTCGAGGGGATTTCCGTCTCCCTTGGGGAGAAGATAGCCGAGCTTCAACAAGTAAAAATCCAACTGGCGCTCGAGCGGAAGGCCGTCGCGGATGCAGAGGCGGAGTCCGAAGTTCTGCGGAAGCGACGTCGAGAAGCGGAGGCAGAGAGCCGACATCTTCGTCAGACGCTCCGGGATACGCTGCAGAAGAAGGAAGAACTAGAAGAAGCAGTGGAGAATCTGAGGCAGTCCTGGTTGAGGGATGGAGGTGATCACCCTAGGTCAGAGGGAGCAGGACCTCCTTAGAGTTCTTTTGTAGTCACCCCCTTTTTGTAGCTGCTTTCTTCTTGTCGTTTTGTCCCTCTTTCCCTGGCCATCCTGGCCCTGTAGTACGTATATCGAAAATGAAGAAAAAGCGCTTTGTGTTACCTTGCCCACGCGTAGCACCGATATTGTCATCCGTTGACCCTTTCTCGTCGTTTGGCTTGTTTGGCTTAGATGTCGACGTGGGAAGGGACTCTCCCCTTCACTCCGATCTCGTCATGTGGCCAAGTCTCGCCACCATTTTTAACCCTTGCTGGCGAAGTAGCGGATGGAGCCCGACTTCCTTAGGAGTCCGGGCAAAGTCTTTCTTGGCGGCGGAACCCGGCTCCCGTGGGAGTCCGGGTGAAGCTTTCCTGGGCGGCGGAACCCGGCTCCCGTAGGAGTCTGGGTGAAGCTTTCCTTAGCGGCGGGACCCGGCTCACGTAGGAGTCCGGGTGAAGCTTTCCTGGGCGGCGGAACCCGGCTCCCGTGGGAGTCTGGGTGAAGCTTTCCTTGGCGGCAGAACCCGGCTCCCGTAGGAGCCCGGGTGAAGCTTTCCTGGGCGGCGGAACCCGGCTCCCGTAGGAGTCCGGGTGAAGCTTTCCTTGGCGGTGGGACCCGGCTCCCGTAGGAGTCTGGGTGAAGCTTTCCTGGGCGGCGGAACCCGGCTCCGTGGAGTCCGGGGAACCCGGCTCCCGTAGGAGCCCGGGTGAAGCTTTCCTGGGCGGCGGAACCCGGCTCCCGTAGGAGTCCGGGTGAAGCTTTCCTTGGCGGCGGAACCCGGCTCCCGTAGGAGTCCGGGTGAAGCTTTCCTGGGCGGCGGAACCCGGCTCCCGTAGGAGTCCGGGTGAAGCTTTCCTCGACGGCGGGACCCGGCTCCCGTAGGAGTCCGGGTGAAGCTTTCCTTGGCGGCGAAACCCGGCTCCCGTAGGAGTCCGGGTCTTCCATTTTGCTTGAGCCGGTGTGAGGTTCTCGTTATCAGCCTGGCTTGTGGGGGCGCGTTAGGGCGCTGTAAGGCCTCTCCCCCCTCCGGTCTAAAAGAACCGGGCCTTCAACTTTGCTCATGTCAGGACGAGGTTCTCCTCCTGTTTCTGACATGGCTGTGGGGGCACATTAGGGCGTTGTAAGGCCTCTCCCCCCATCCGGTCTAAAAGAATCGGGCCTTCAACTTTGCTCATGTCAGGACGAGGTTCTCCTCCTGTTCCTGACATGGCTGTGGGGGCACATTAGGGCGTTGTAAGGCCTCTCCCCCCATCCGGTCTAAAGGAACCGGGCCTTTGACTTTGCTCAAGTTAGGGCGAGGTTTTCCTCCTGTCCCTAACAGGGCTGTGGGGGCACATTAGGGCGTTGTGAGGCCTCTCCCCCATCCGGTCTAAAAGAACCGGGCCTTTGACTTTGCTCAAGTTAGGGCGAGGTTTTCCTCCTGTCCCTAATAGGGCTGTGGGGGCACATTAGGGCATTGTGAGGCCTCTCCCCCCATCCGGTCTAAAAGAATCGGGCCTTCGACCTTGCTCATGTCAGGACGAGGTTCTCCTCCTGTTCCTGACATGGCCGTTGTTTTTGGAGGGGTCATATCCAGTCATAACACATCCACGTTAAGTAGGAGGAGTGTGTTAGCTAAAAAGAAAAGTAGATTCAAAGCGAAATAGTAAGCGATACATTTACGGTATTCCCGCTCCTTCTTGAGGCCCTCCGGTGATGGAGTCGATGGTCCCGATGGGCGGCCGGTCCCCGGCTGCTCCTCCCTTTTCTGCGGTTCAGGCGGCGGGAGGGCTCTTGGCCGGTCTCTTCTATCCTCAGGCCTGCGGCGGATGAATCTGTCGAGTCGACCTCGCCGAATGAGCTCCTCGATCTCGTCCTGGAGCTGGATGCATTCCTCCGTGTCGTGGTCGTGGTCGCAGTGGTAGAGGTAGAACTTGTTGGGGTTGCACTTCCTGGGGTGTGTGCGCATCCTCTCTGGCCTAGGGAGCTGCTCCCTGACCTCCATCAGCACCTGGGCCTTCGAGGCGTTGAGGGGGGCGTAGCTGCGAAATTTCCCTGGCGGGGAACCCCGCCGAAACCTGTTGTCCGGGTTTCTCTGCCTGCGTGCCCGGGGGGGAGTATGGGCGTGCTTATGTCCAGGAGGGGATCGGGAGCGAGGCGGGCTTCCTTTGGCCTCTTCTCAACTGTGGGCTTACTAGAATCTCCCGCCTGACACTCCCTTGCAGTCTCTTCGTCCTTCATTTTGAAGGCCTCTTCCGCTCGGGCGTATCCTTCAGCCCGAGCCAGTAGATCAGCAAAATCTCTGAGATACTTCTTCTCCAGGGAGTACAAGAGGTCATTCTTCTGAAGGCCACCTTTCAGGGCGGCCATGGCAACTGACTGGTCCAAGTTCCGGACCTCCAACGCCGCGATGTTGAATCGGTTGATGTAGGCCCGTATGGACTCCCCTTCTCTCTGCTTGATGTTGATGAGGGACTCCGAACCTTTCCGGGGACGTCGGCTGCTGACAAAATGGGCCACGAATTGGTAGCTCATTTGATCGAAGGAGAATATGGTACCCGGCTTCAGAGCCGAGTACAGTTTCTTGCTGCTCCCTTTAAAGTAGACGGGAAAGCCCGGCACAAGATGGCGTCAGGAGCACCGTGAAGCAGCATCATCGTTCGAAAGGCCTCCAGATGATCAATCGGGTCCGACATCCCGTCGTAGCTTTCGAACTGGGGAAGCTTGAAATTCGGCTGGATCGGTTCCTGCATAATCATTTGGGAGAAGGGAGGGTCAGTGCAAATATCCTCACCATAAGCAGGAGGCGCGTGGCGGAGTTCTTCGATCCGCCGGTTCATCTCCTGGAGCCTCCAGTCCAGGAAGTCCTCTCGACTCCGAGTCTCGAGGGTCCTTTGGCAGAACGGGGGCAGGGATCTCCCAGGGGTGGAGTCGTGGTCCGATTGAGGGCTCTCTACCCTCGGATTCGCCTTCCCAGGAAGGACGGGGCGGCTGGCCCAGGTGGCCCGCCCCACCGTCGGGTTCTGGCGTTCCAGAGATGCCCCCTCCGGATGCACCGACGCCTGCGGCGGCTGCTGCTGCATTGCCTGTACGGCTTCGACGAGGCCTTTGACCTGCTGCGCCAGCAAGTCAAACTGCTCCGGCCGACCGCCATCACCGGAGGGGGAGGAGGCTGAGAAACGGGAGGGGAGGCCGGAGCCTGAGATCTGGCCGCGGAGGCCGTGGACCGTCGGGTGGACGCCCTGCACGGAGGCATCGGGTGTCGATCTTACGGGGGGGGGATTAGGAGTGGATGACGGAGAAACGGTCGGAGGCAGCTCTGTTGAACACTCCTTCAAGAACAAGGGTGCTGCGAAGACACAGCCCCTTCCTCTAGCGCCAATCCTGTTGGTGCAAAAATCCGCTTGCGCCGGAGAAGCTGGAGTCGGGGAAGCCGCGGTCGCCGCGGGACCTGCAAGGGAAGTCTAAACCAGAGGTGGGGTTGCTCCGGCAAGACCCTCCGACGCTCAAGTCAGTTCTCTACCTCAACAAGAATGGAGTGCTCGAACAGAGAATTTAGCAGAGTTTTGAGATAAGGAAAATGAGCTTAAAGAATAACGTATCTGGATCCCCCTTTTATAGACGGAGGAGGCAACGGATTGATGGCGACGTTTGTAACCGCCTGGTAGTGCGCCGCCCATGGTCAGGAGAATTGATTGCGAAAGATAATGGAGCAGACACGTGGCCGTCACCTCGACCTGCCACGTGGAATCTGTTATGAGGGGTGGAGCAGCGTCCGTTGTCAGCGGATAGGAGAATCGCATGGTATCCGTCGCAGGAGGTGGAGCAGGTTCGTGGCCGTTATTGTGGCCTGTCAGGGGATAGTGGAGCTGTGCGGAGTCCGCCACAGGAGGTGGAGCAGGGTGGCTATGGTTACTGCGGCCTGTCAGGGAATGATGGTACTGCACGGAGTCCACCACAGGAAGTGGAGCAGGGTTGTGGCCGTTTTGAGGGCCTGTCAGGGAGCGTGGATCTGTCGATTGAAGCTCGGCAACAGACGGAGCCCGATTTCTGTTGAGGTCCGGGAGAGGTCCTCCTGACGGTAGGGGTCGTGAGTGGAGCCCTCTCGGAGCCGAAGTTGCGGGTGGAGTCCGGCTCTTTTAGGAGTCCGGATGGAGCTTACCAGTAGTTGATACTGAGAGCGGAGCCCGGCTCCCGTAGGAGTCCGGGAGGAGCTGTTCTGATGTTGGCGGGGAGCCCGGCTCCCGTAGGAGTCCGGGCGGAGCTGCACTTGCTGTCGGCAGTGGAGCCCGGCTCCCGTAGGAGTCCGAGCGGAGCCGCACTTGCTGTTGGTGGTGGAGCCCGGCTCCCGTAGGAGTCCGGGCGGAGCTGCACTTGCTGTCGTCGGTGGAGCCCGGCTCCGTAGGAGTCCGGGCGGAGCCGCATTTGCTGTTGGTGGTGGAGCCCGACTCCCGTAGGAGTCCGGGCGGAGCTGCACTTGCTGTCGTCGGTGGAGCCCGGCTCCCGTAGGAGTCCGGGCAGAGCCGTACTTGCTGTCGTCGGTGGAGCCCGGCTCCCGTAGGAGTCCGGGCGGAGCCGCACTTGCTGTTGGTGGTGGAGCCCGGCTCCCGTAGGAGTCCGGGCGGAGCTGCACTTGCTGTCGTCGGTGGAGCCTGGCTCCCGTAGGAGTCCGGCAGAGCCGCACTTGCTGTCGTCGGTGGAGCCCGGCTCCCGTAGGAGTCCGGGTGGAGCCGCACTTGCTGTTGGTGGTGGAGCCCGGCTCCCGTAGGAGTCCGAGCGGAGCTGCACTTGCTGTCGTCGGTGGAGCCCGACTCCCGTAGGAGTCCGGGCAGAGCCGCACTTGCTGTTGGTGGTGGAGCTCGGCTCCCGTAGGAGTCCGGGCGGAGCTGCACTTGCTGTCGTCGGTGGAGCCCGGCTCCCGTAGGAGTCCGGGCGGAGCCGCACTTGCTGTTGGTGGTGGAGCCCGCTCCCGTAGGAGTCCGGGTGGAGCTGCACTTGCTGTCGTCGGTGGAACCCGGCTCCCGTAGGAGTCCAGGCGGAGCTGCGCTGATGTCGATTCTGTTGAGGGTTTCGGCTGTGGGTATTTTATACCCAACAGAACCCATGCGGATATAGTTTTCATATAATTCATCCCCTTGACCAAAATGATCATAGGACACCCCAGAGTTTAACTGTCAACTCTGATCAGGTTGTCCACATTGTATTTCAAAATATCAAATCCATCTGATGGATTACCCTGGCCAAGGTTTTGCTAAATTGAAATACAGCGACTCATTCTTCTCCAACTCTTGGAGTGGTCAATCCCATCTCGATCACACTCTGACTTTGCAAGTACTTGACTGTGCCCAGAAGCCTTCCGTCCCTGAATTAGAAATTCAGTTAGTCCAGTACCAAAGCACAGTGAGTTGCTTGCAAGTCACTGAGGCGATCTCAGGTCTAAGGGATACTTATACCTATATCCCATCAGAGATATTCTCGACAGTAGAATACTCTGGAGTTGGTCACATTCAATGACGATGTACCCTTACATCTCACCTGTATGCCATACCACTGTCTCTACACTCTTTGGTTAAGAGGACAACCAACCCATATGGCCTACAACGACCTATGCTCGATAGAAGCTGTCATCCTTATTAACAGCCTATCATTTGGTCGTGAACAGTTTTAAGGACTAATCGATAAATCCTCTCTTTATCGAACCTAAATAGTCCTAAGGACTTCATCATAACAACGGAGTTCATTAGAAATGATAGCTTATGATGAAGATGCCAAATATATTTTATTTATTAACAAATCAATTACAATACTTGGTTGCTCAACCGTCAACAGCTTGATGATTGCTGTCGAGAATGTCCTTAAAATGATAAAGTTATGGAGATAACTGAGTCATAGCCTCCCATTAAGTTGTTTGATAATGAGTCCATTAACTCAATAATCATTGCAGACCCAAAGGCCTGGTGCTTGTTGACTAATGAATTATCACTCATCATATGATGACTTGGAAGTATCTCTCTAATGGTGGTTAGGTGAGCCAACCAAAGTTAGGCTTAATCATTCATTGGTTAGATACACCAAGTATGATCATGTTAATGGTTGGACCTAACCGGATCCTTACAGTGGAGGCCAAAGCCTACTGATTAGGTTTCTGGGGCAAAATTAAAATTACTAGAAATTATTTAGAGAAACAATTGGTTATGAACCTACCCTTAGATGTACATGGGTTGGCCAACCAAACTTGGGCTTGTGTGCAGTCTAAGTGGATTCTAGTACCCACTAAGGAATTAGGGTAATTCCTCGAATTGGAGGTAGAGGCTACCAATTCGAATAAAATAGTGGGAGAAACCTTTTGATTAAAGTCCAAATCTTTAGGTTTAATGAATCAATTACTAATTAGGTTATGGTTCTCCTTTGTGCAAATATGGCCACTTTCCTATCGCTCCGATCATTGTTGGACAATGATAAGTTGGTGGGACCCAACTTCGGTAGCTGGTATCGAAAGTTGAAGATAGTCTTGGAGCATGAACGGATCCTATATGTGATAATGGATCCTGCACCTGAGGAGCTAGCTGTCAATACACGTGGAACAGTCAGAGACACTTACCAGAAGTGGCTCAGTGACCGGACCACGGTGCGCTGTATCATGCTGGCTACCATGAGCGACGAGTTCAGTCGTAGATTCGAGACGGCTCAGCCAAAGGACATGCTTCAAGTGTTGGAGGATTCCTTTGGCACATCCGATGACGTCGAGAGGCACAAGACTAGTTGTGCCATCTTCAACGTCAAAATGCGGGATGGTGCCTCTGTCACTGATCATGTATTGTACATGATCGAGCTGATGGAACGATTGAGCAAGCTCGGCTTTCCCTTGCATGAGCAGCTTGGGAAAGATGCAATACTGAACTCGCTGTCCAAGTCTTATCTCCCATTCCTCACTCATTATAGAATGACAAAGCCTGAAGTAAACTACCACGGATTACTGGGGTTACTTCAGAACTTTGAGAAAGATCACCAACTCCATAAGGAGTCGGTGAACTTAGTGGGAGGTTCGTCTTCTGGTTCTCGACCCTTTAAGAAAGGGAAGAAGAACAAGAAGAAGAAAGTGAAGAAGGTGCAAATTCAGGCTGGGACATCTGTGCAGAGCCAGACCAAAAAGATCAAGCCCGATAAGAGTCTATTCAACTGGCAAGTACCCTAGATTAGATAGTGTGTCAGATATCTACTTATGGCACTGTAGGCTAGGTCATATAAACAAGAACAGAATAAACAGGTTGACTCAAGAGGAAATCCTCGAAGTTAGTGATTGTGAATCACTTCCAACCTGTGAGTCCTATCTTCTTGGTAAAATGACCAAGTCACCTTTTACTGGAAAAAGTGAGAGAGCTACTGAGCTCTTGGGCCTAGTACATACTGATGTATGCGGGCCCATGAGCACCAGTGCTAGAGGTGGATATTTCTACTTCATAACTTTCACGGATGACCTATCCCGATATGGATACGTCTATCTGATGAAACATAAGTCGGATTCATTTGAAATGTTCAAACGATTCCGAAGTGAAGTAGAAAAACAAACTGGGAAGAGTATTAAAACTCTTCGATCTGATCGAGGAGGAGAATACCTTTCTAATGAATTTCTCACATATCTAGGAGAGAATGGGATTCTCTCCCAATGGACTCCTCCAGGAACACCACAGCATAATGGTGTGTCTGAAAGGAGGAATCGGACTCTGTTAGACATGGTCCGTTCCATGATGGGTTTTGCTAGCTTGCCGATATCCTTCTGGGGATATGCACTCGAATCGGCCTGTTATCTGTTAAATAGGGTTCCAAGTAAGTCTGTAATTAAGACTCCATATGAGATATGGACGGGACGTAAGCCAGCACTTTCACACCTTAGGGTCTGGGGGTGCCCGGCCTATGTCAAACTATTAGTCACAGACAAACTTGGACCTAAGTCTGACAAATGCTCATTCATAGGGTACCCCAAAGAGACAAAAGGATATTTTTTCTACCATGCTGATGAACAAAAGGTGTTCGTCAGCCTTAAGACAATCTTTTTAGAAAAAGAGTTCCTTGGTGAAGGAACCGTTGCCTCTAAGATTGAACTTGATGAAGTTCAACAGGTAGAAGGACCGACACCAATAGCTGAACCTGAGTCTGATATGATTAGATCATATTCGGAGCCCAATGTACCTGCACCATTAAGACGATCTGGTAGAGTACCGCATCAACCGGACAGATACTACAGTTTCTTGGTCCGGGATGGTGATCCCATCGAACTTGATGAGAATAATGAGGATCCGATCACCTATATGGATGCAATGTAGAGACCTGATTCCGAGAAATGGCTTGAAGCAATGAAATCCGAAATGGAGTCCATGAAGGTCAACGATGTATGGACATTGGTTGACCCACCTGAAGGGGTTAAACCCATTGGGTGTAAATGGGTGTTCAAAAGGAAGAGGGGCACAGACGGAAAGGTGGAGACCTATAAAGCCCGTCTGGTTGCCAAGGGGTATCGTCAACGTTATGGTATTGACTATGACGAGATATTTTTCCCTGTGGCAATGCTCAAATCTATTCGGATAATGCTTGCAATAGCTGCCCATCTAGATTATGAGATCTGGCAGATGGATGTAAAGACAGCTTTCCTGAATGGAGAGCTAACCGAAGAAGTGTATATGATACAACCTGAGGGGTTTACATCCACAGATGAGTCCAAGGTGTGCAAGCTTCAGAGATTCATTTATGGATTGAAGCAAGCTTCTCGAAGTTGGAACATGCATTTTGATAAGGTGATCAAAACGTATGGCTTCATTAAGAATGGAGAAGAGCCCTGCATCTATAAATGGGCAAATGGTCCAGTTGTGGTATTCCTTATCTTGTACGTGGATGACATTCTCTTAATCGAGAATGACATCCCCGCACTACAGGGAATAAAAGTTTGGTTGTCATCACAGTTCTCCATGAAGGACTTGGGTGAAGCATCCTACATCCTAGGGATGAAGATCTATAGGGATAGATCTAAAAGGATGCTTGGGTTATCCCAGTCCATGTACATAGACACTGTGCTGAAGAGGTTCAGCATGGAGAATTCCAAAAAGGGCTATCTACCGATAGGCCAAGGAATTTCTCTCTCTAAGAAGGATTGTCCGACAACTCCTGAAGAGAGAGAGCGTATGAGTAGAGTCCCATATGCTTCAGCTGTGGGATCTATCATGTACGCCATGACATGTACAAGACCAAATGTGGCATACTCACTAGGAGTAGTGAGTAGATACCAATCTGATCCTGGAGAAAACCACTGGAAAGTGGTTAAAGCCATCCTTAAGTATTTGAGAAATACTAAAGACCAATGGTTGATTTATGGTGAGTCAGATCTGAAACTTGTGGATTTCACAGACTCCAGCTTCCAATCTGACCATGATGACAGCAGGAGTGTGTCGGATTATATCTTTACTCTGAATGGTGGATCCATCTACTGGAAGAGTTCCAAGCAGCATACTGTGGCAGACTCTGTTTGTGAAACGGAGTACATCGCAGCATCAGATACCGCGAAGGAAGCTGTGTGGCTGAGGAAATTCATCAACGAGCTCGGAGTAGCACCCTCCCTCGATGGTCCAGTCCTGCTCTACTGCGACAGCACTGGTGCCATAGCTCAGGTGAAGGAACCCAAAGCACATCAGCGGACGAAGCACATCTTGCGCTGCTTCCACCTGATCCGAGAAATCGTGGATCGAGGTGACGTCGACCTTCAGAAGATCGACTGAAAGGAGAACCTGGCTGACCCCTTCACTAAAGCCCTGGTGATAAAGGAGTTCGATAACCACAAGTCGAAGATGGATATTAGATACTGTGCCGAGTGGCTTTAGGACAAGTGAGAGTTGTTGGGAAATGTGTCCCAAAAAGCCAATCGTCAAGCTGTTGATGGTTGAGCAACCAAGTATTATAATTGATTTATTAATAAATAAAATATATTTGGCATTTTCATCATAAGCTTTCATCTTCTAATGAACTCCATTGTTATGATGAAGTCCTTAGGACTATTTAAGTTCGATAAAGAGAGGATTTATCGATTAGTCCTTAAAACTGTTCACGACCAAATGATAAGCTGTTAATAAGGACGACAGCTTCTATTGAGTATAGGTCGCTGTAGGCCATATGGGTTGGTTGTCCTCTTAACCAAAGAGTGTGGAGACACTGGTATGGCATACAGGTGAGATGTAAGGGTACATCATCATTGAACGTGACCAACTCCAGAGTATTCTACTGTCGAGAATGTCTTTGATGGGATATAGGTATAAGTGTCCCTTAGACCTGAGATCGCCTCAGTGACTTGCAAGCAACTCACTGTGCTTTGGTACTGGACTAACTAAATTTTTAATTCAGAGATGGAAGGCTTCTGGGTACAGTCAAGTACTTGTGAAGTCAGAGTGTGATCGAGATAGGATTGACCACTCCAAGAGTTGGAGAAGAATGAGTCACTGTATTTCAATTTAGCAAAACCTTGACCAGGGTAATCCATCAGATGGATTTGATATTTTGAAATACAATATGGACAACCTGATCAGAGTTGACAGTTGAGCTCTGGGGTGTCCTATGATCATTTTGGTCAAGGGGATGAATTATATGAAAACTATATCTGCATGGGTTCTAAGGATGTTGTTCTACACATTCGACCTATCCGGTCGTCGGGTACCATTGCTAGATGGTCACTTCGATTGGTATAGAAATTTGTTCCTATGCTACCGGCTTAGGTTCGGACCTATGAGGTCACACACATTAGAGTTCATGATCCGATCGGATGGTTGATCAACGATTAAGAATCATTCTAGGGTTAAATGATCAATACGATTGACATTTAACCCAGTACAAGTGTTGCAGGGGGATCGATTAGCAATTTGATTGCTAATTGGCTTAATTTGATTAAGCCAATGGGTTGAGATTAAGTCTAATTAAATATGATTTAATTAGATTTGGTTTGGGCTTGATTGGATCAAGTCCAATTGATTTATTGGATAAGCCAAGTGCAAGGAAAAACTAGTCCTAGTTCAACTAGGACTTGGGTCAATCTAATTTCTAATTTGATTAGAAAATTAAATCAGATTTAAATCTAATTTAATCTGATTAAATTAGGTTCTTAATTGGGTTAAGATCTATTTTAATTGGATTGATCTAATTTTGATTTGATTTGGTTTGGGAAACCAAATTAAAACAAGTCATAAGACAGAATCCTAGTAAGACTAGGATTCCACCTTACGCCACATAAGCCTTCTCCACGCCCTCTCTCTTAATTCAACGCCAATCTCCACTTATTTTGTGCGACAAAATCCCTCTCCTAGATCTCTCCCACGTTCACAAAAGGTCTCTTCTCTTCTTTCTTACATGGAAGGTGGTTTGGATCAAATCTAAAAGGAATAAGTTTGGATTTCGAATTCTATGAGATAGAGTTTTAGAAATCCAAAACTCTTTCAATTTTGTACCGAATTTATCCAATTTTTTTTTGGAATTTTTGTGACTTTTAGGGTATACATTGTGTACCCTTTTCTAGAAATCCATGCACAAAAATATGAAGGAGGTGCTCAAGAGTTGGGCGTCCCTTAAATTGCCATGTTTGGATAAGCCTTGACTAGGTGTTTGACCTAGACAAGGAATCTATCATATCTCTCTATATAAGATGAGTTTCTTTGTAAAATTTTAGGTGAAGTCATAGATTTGAGAGACCTTTGTGCCATCCAAGAATCAGAGAGAAATACCTTTGGGTCGTGGAGATATAAAAGATGCAAGTTTGGGTGTCTAGAGAAAAAAATGTGAAGAAGAAGAGGGTCTTCTTCTAGGGTTTTTGTTTTCATATCTTTCCTCCCTCCATCTTGAGTTTTCTGAGAGCGTCTCAGATCTGAAACTCCTCCTTCTACTTTTCATCTTTGGAAGAGTCCAAATCAAGAAGAAGGAGTCACCTGATCAACCATCAAAGAAGGATCAGCGTAGTACTAGCATACTGTGCTGATTTCCTGAAGCAGGACTTCTGATCGAGATTCGTGGGCTCGTGTGGATGACTCCTAGAGGTCGGATGCGTGTGCGGCTTGCAACATCATCTTAAGCCCGGATCAGTGAGGTTAGAGCATCTAACTTGCAAGGTAATAGATCTGATACGTACATTAGATGTGGTATAAAAACATGTTGATTTGATCAACATGTAGTTCATGCTTTATTTATATATTTTAATTTCTGATTTAATGCCATATAATAATCATGTAATAGGATCTTAGATCTAGGAATTCTCTAATTTTAGAAAATAAATTTTGATTTATTTTAGTCTTCCGCTGTATGATCTTAAAAAAGTTTCAAGATCTAACCCTGAAACCCTAGATCTGGTTCCTCCAAGAATCCCATTCTCTCCTAGATATATGAGAAACTCACTAGAAAGGTATTCTCCTCCTCGATCAGATCGAAGAGTTTTAATACTCTTCCTAGTTTATTTTTCTACTTCACTTCAGAATCGTTTGAACATCTCAAATGAATCCGACTTATGTTTCATCAGATAGACATATCCATATCGGGATAGGTCATCCGTGAAAGTTATGAAGTAGAAATATCCACCTCTAGCACTGGTGCTCATGGGCCCACATACATCAGTATGTACTAGGCTCAAGAGCTCAGTAGCTCTCTCACCTTTTTCAGTAAAAGGTGACTTGGTCATTTTACCAAGAAGATAGGACTCACAGGTTGGAAGTGATTCACAATCACTAACTTCGAGGATTTCCTCTTGAGTCAACCTGTTTATTCTGTTCTTGTTTATATGACCTAGCCTACAATGCCATAAGTAGATATCTGACACACTATCTAATCTAGGGTGCTTGCCAGTAGAATAGACTCTTATCAGGCTTGACCTTTTTGGTCTGGCTCTGCACTGATGTCCTAGCCTGAACTTGCACCTTCTTTACTTTCTTCTTCTTGTTCTTCTTCCCTTTCTTAAAAGGTCGAGAACCAGAAGATGAACCTCCCACTAAATTCACCGACTCCTTGTGAAGTTGGTGATCCTTCTCAAAGTTCTGAAGCAACCCCAGTAACCCGTGGTAGTTCTCTTCAGGCTTTGTCATTCTATAATGAGTGAGGAATGGGAGATAAGACTTGGGCAGCGAGTTCAGTATTGCATCTTTCCCAAGCTGCTCATGCAAGGAAAAGTCGAGCTTGCTCAATCATTCCATCAGCTCGATCATGTACAATACATGATCAGTGACAGAGGCACCATCCCGCATTTTGGCGTTGAAGATGGCACAACTAGTCTTGTGCCTCTCCACGTCATCGGGTGTGCCAAAGGCATCCTCCAACACTTGAAGCTTGTCCCTTGGCTGAGCCATCTCGAATCTGCGACTGAACTCGTCGCTCATGATAGCCAGCATGATACAGCGCACCGTGGTCCGATCACTGAGCCACTTCTGGTAAGTGTCTCTGATTGTTCCACGTGCATTGACAGCTAGCTCCTCAGGTGCAGGATCTATTATCACATATAGGATCTGTTCATGCTCCAGGACTATCTTCAACTTTCGGTAACAGCTATCAAAGTTGGGTCCCACCAACTTATCATTGTCCAACAATGATCGGAGCGATAGGGAAGTGGCCATATTTGCACAAAGGAGAACCATAACCTAATTAATAATTGATTCATTAAACCTAAAGATTTGGACTTTAATCAAAAGGTTTCTCTTACTATTTTATTCGAATTGGTAGCCTCTACCTCCAACTCGAGGAATTACCCTAATTCCTTAGCGGGTACTAGAATCCACTTGGACTGCATACAAGCTCAACTTTGGTTGGTCAACCCATGTACATCTAAGGGTAGGTTCATAACCAATTGTTTCTCTAAACAATTTCTAGTAATTTTAATTTTGCCCCAGAAACCTAATCAGTAGGCTTTGGCCTCCACTGTAAGGATCCGGTTAGGTCCAACCATTAACATGATCATACTTGGTGTATCTTACCAACGAATGATTAAGCCCAACTTTGGTTGGCTCACCTAACCACCATTAGAGAGACACTTCTAAGTCATCATATGATGAGTGATAATTCCATTAGTCAACAAGCACCAGGCCTTTGGGTCTGCAATGATTATTGAGTTAATGGACTCATTATCAAACACCTTAATAGGAGGCTATGACTCAGTTATCTCCATAACTTTGTCATTTTAAAGACCTAATAATTTTAGAAGATTTAAATAATTTAGAGGATGAGGTCAGATGAACCAGCTTATCATGATCCTCCCACTGGCTTCACCAAGTCAGCTTAAGGGAGACCAGGGCTAGTCTAGGAGCACCTAAATCAGTCACACTGATTTACCTAGCTGACATGGGTCAGCTCGAATAGTCAAGTGATCCGATCAAAACATAATTTCACCAAGAGGCCAGGTAAGTTCGATCAGTGGGAGGGTCTGCCAAAGCTTGCCTTAGACACCATCAGAAATGGCCAGGTAAGCGGGCTCCCAATTAAAAACCATCGGTCTGGTTTACCTTAGACACCAACTGGTTTAATTAGTTTCGATTAGATCAACCTAACAGTTCGTGCTAGACCGCTTAGTCAAGAATCAAGTCCATTTGATTCTCGTTAAATATATGGACTTGACCAACTACAACTATTGTAATTGATCTAGAGAATCCTTGACCTAATCTAAGACAACAATTGATTAGATTTAGTCAATTCTCTAATTAAGTCCATCTTTAATCTAACCATAGGTCTAACCCAATTAATGGACCTAATTCTCACTAACCCATTAACCCAATGTGTTATGATTTGTGTCTTAGGTTCTTCAATTCACAATCCTAGAACCTAATCAAACAACTTCTTAATTCTTAATTAAGTTTTGGGCTGAGGGTTGGGTTCGGCTTTTCAAAAAATAATTTTTATATTTGTAAAATAATTTTACAATATGATTCTACCAACCATATTGCATGTTTGATTCATAATCAAGATGCAAGTGAAATAAACATGAAACTACTTTAGATCTAATCTAAACAGGTTCATGTAATTGAAACAATTTCAACTTTAAACAATTTCTTTGCACAAAAATTATTAACAAAGAGATTTTATTTCAGATTTAAACTTCTTTTAAATCTAATAAATCATAAATTTAATCTAGATCATATCAAATAAATTTATGATTAAAGATAGATCTACACAAACTAAGACAACCTTTGCACTGTAAGGGGTAAACCTTACAGCAGGACAACCTTGCAGTTTGTGATTGATCTAAAATTTTAATTTCAGATTTAATAATCAGATTATAAATTAGATCTAATCTAAAAATAATCTAAGCATGTATAAATAATCATGTAATAAAGAACCTATGCTCTGATACCAATTGATGGAACCAGATCTAGGGTTTCAGGGTTAGATCTTGAAAAAGAGGTTAGATCTTGAAACTTTTTCAAGATCATACAGCGGAAGACTAAAATAAATCAAAATTTATTTTCTAAGATCAAAAAATCTTTAGATCTAAGATCCTATTACATGATTATTACATGGCATTAAATCAAAAATTAAAATATATAAATATAGCATGAACTACATGTTGATCATATCAACATGTTTCTATACTACATCTAGTGTATGTATTAAACAATAGATCAGATCTATTACCTTGCAAGTTAGACGTTCTAACCTTGCTGATCTGGGCTTGAGGATGATGTTGCAAGCCGCACATACATCCAGCCTCTAGGAGTCGTCCACACGAGCCCACGAATCTCGATCAGAAGTTCTGCTTCAGGAAATCAGCACAGTATGCTAGTACTGCGTTGATCCTTCTTTGATGGTTGATCAGGTGCCTCCTTCTTCTTGATTTGGACTCTTCCAAAGATGGAAAGTAGAAGGAGGAGTTTTAGATCTGAGACACTCTCAGAAAACTCAAGATGGAGGGAGGAAAGATATGAAAACAAAAACCCAAGAAGAAGACCCTCTTCTTCTTCACGTTTTTCTCTCTAGACACCCAAACTTGCATCTTTTATATCTCCATGACCCAAATGTATTTCTCTCTGATTTTTGGATGGTATAAATATCTCTCAAATCTCTAATTTTTCCTAAAATTTCACAAAGAAACTCATCTTATATAGAGAGATATGATAGAGTCCTTGTCTAGGTCAAACACCTAGTCAAGGCTTATCCAAACATGGCAAGTTAAGGGACGCCCAACTCTTGAGCACCTCCTTCATATTTTCGTGCATGGATCACCAGAAAAGGGTGCACAATGTATACCCTAAAAGCCACAAAAATTCCAAAAAAAATTTTGGATAAATTCGATGCAAAATTGAAAGAGTTTTGGATTTCTAAAACTCTATCTCATAGAATTCGAAATCCAAACTTATTCCTTTTAGATTTGATCCAAACCACCTTCCATGTAAGAAAGAAGAGAGAGACCTTTTGTGAATGTGGGAGAAATCTGAGAGAGGGCTTTTGTCACACAAAATAAGTGGAGATTGGCGTTGAATAAGGGAGAGGGCATGGAGAAGGATTATGTGGCGCAAGGTGGAATCCTAGTCTTACTAGGATTCTGTCTTATGACTTGTTTTAATTTGGTTTCCCAAACCAAATCAAATCAAAATTAGATCAACCCAATTAAAATAGGTCTTAACCCAATTAAAAATCTAATTTAATCAGATTAAATTAGATTTAAATCTGATTTAATTTTCTAATCAAATTAGAAATTAGATTGACCCAAGTCCTAGTTGAACTAGGACTAGTTTTTCCTTGCACTTGGCTTATCCAATAAACCAATTGGACTTGATCCAATCAAGCCAAAATAAATCTAATTAAATTATATTTAATTAGACTTAATCTCAGCCCATTGGCTTAATCAAATTAAGCCAATTAGCAATCGAATTGCTAATCGATCCTCCTGCAACACTTGCACTAGGTTAAATGTCAATCGTATTGATCATTTAACCCTAGAACGATTCTTAATCGTTGATCAACCATCTGATCGGATCATGAACTCTAATGTGTGTGACCTCATAGGTTCGAACCTAAGCCGGTAGCATAGAATAAATTTCTATACCAATCGAAGTGATCATCTAGCAATGGTACCCGACGATCGGATAGGTCGAATGTGTAGAACAACATCCTTAGAACCCATACGGATATAGTTTTCATATAATTCATCCCCTTGACCAAAATGATCATTGGACACCCCAGAGTTTAACTGTCAACTCTGATCAGGTTGTCCACATTGTATTTCAAAATATCAAATCCATCTGATGGATTACCCTGGCCAAGGTTTTGCTAAATTGAAATACAGCAACTCATTCTTCTCCAACTCTTGGAGTGGTCAATCCCATCTCGATCACACTCTGACTTCGCAAGTACTTGACTGTGCCCAGAAGCCTTCCGTCTCTAAATTAGAAATTCAGTTAGTTCAGTACCAAAGCACAGTGAGTTGCTTGCAAGTCACTGAGGTGATCTCAGGTCTAAGGGACACTTATACCTATATCCCATCAGAGATATTCTCGACAGTAGAATACTCTGGAGTTGGTCACGTTCCATGATGATGTACCCTTACATCTCACCTGTATGCCATACCAGTGTCTCTACACTCTTTGGTTAAGAGGACAACCAACCCATATGGCCTACAGCGACCTATGCTCGATAGAAGCTGTCGTCCTTATTAACAGCCTATCATTTGGTCGTGAACAGTTTTAAGGACTAATCGATAAATCCTCTCTTTATCGAACCTAAATAGTCCTAAGGACTTCATCATAACAACGGAGTTCATTAGAAGATGATAGCTTATGATGAAGATGCCAAATATATTTTATTTATTAACAAATCAATTACAATACTTGGTTGCTCAACCGTCAACAGCTTGACGATTGGCTTTTTGGGACACATTTCCCAACACCAACAGCCTTGGGCGTTGGATGATGGAGGATGCCTAATAGAGCTTGGGCGTTGGAACTTGAAGGAGAAGAAAGGAAGGTGTGGGGAGGCATGGAGAAATTTGATTTTCTGATAATAAGACCCTTAGGTAAGGGCCCTTTAAATAGAGGAGCCATTGGACTCCTAATACAATCCAATCAGCCTCCTTATACAAGTCCTAATCACATTAGGACTCCTTGTAGTCCCATTACTTTGACCATGCCTAGGGGACCAAAGGGGGTGCCAACCCTTGGCACCCTCTAGGGCATTCTTCCACATGCCAACCAAAGGATAGGTGGCGCTTACCCTTGGCACCCTCTAGGGCATTCTTCCACATGCCAACCAAAGGATAGGTGGCGCTCTTCCCTAGTCCAACACACCATATCCATGTGGGCACGCCCCAACTTGATCAAATCAAGTGGCGTCCCACTAAAAAATAATCAAGAAATTAATCAAGCATTTGAACCCTTAATCCATATGATCCAAAGCCCTAGGCATCTAATAATTGAAGTCCAATGAATCTAATTCATTTAGATTATTAGCTGTTAGATGTATGTCCTAGAAGCTAATATAGCTGACATATTGTAATAAAGTTAGGATATAATTTTGTACTTAATACATTGATTTGATCAATAAAAAGATAAGTTTAATTTTTATTCAAGTGTGATGTGTCCTTGAATCATCCATGGAATTAACATTTCGATACATATTCTTAAAGTGTTGAGAATTAAAGATATATTTTTAATTCTTAAATACTTTCGATCATAGTATCATCATGAGGACGGTGATCAATCCGAATAGATCGATGTACAGATCACTTCCTTCGGGATAGATGAATCTCTGGTCTACAGTATAGAGATACTGAGCGATGAGTACGAATAGTTGTTAGAGAACAACTAGACTGAGCGTGACCATATGAGAGATCACTTGGATTTCTACTCAATCGTCAGTGATTGTCTCGATGCTATAGTTATGTGAATGGTCCTTTGACCTGTGATGGTATGACTGCTCGCAGTGAGACTGCTGAAGTTTGATCGACACATAAACATGATCTCAATGAGCTCTTGTAGTGAATGTTGGTGACAGTTGGTCTACTGTAGGAGTAGGGTGCGCATTAATATGAAATTTATCGACCTTGATAGAAAGGAGTAGTCCTATAAAATTTAAGAGGCTAAGTCTGAGAGTCTGTGGCCACAGCAGTGTGATTGTTGGAAAAGAGTTTTCATAAGGATCACAATTGGACTTGACCTGATTGAATTTATCATATGACTGATGATGAGATTTGACGATTTATCCATGACCTGCCATCTAGTTGGTACTCATGATAGAGGGACTGAATCATATGTGAACTACATCTTGAGATTTTTTTTTAGTTTTACTGGGTTGCCACTACATACTGCTTGGTGTCACTGGTGGATTGTGGAGCTCACTAGGATTGCTCAGGATTGACAATCTTTGATGAGCTAGAGTGAAATTGTTTCGATCCATTGAAAAGAGTTTCAATGATACTATGATAGAGATCATTGTATATCTCGCTACCAGATAGAATTGAACTTATGAGATCATATAACAAAGGGATTAAATCTGGAATAAGCAATTGAGCTTGTGAAGTCTCAATTGGGTTGAGAAAAATCTTATTGGGTTCAGGATAACCTTGCTAGCACATAGTTGGACCCAATTTTTTTTGTCGTTTGAATTTTTTATTTGATAAGATTAATTTAAATTTAATTACTGTTTAATAATCTAAATAAATTGATTCATTTGGCTTCAATTATTGGGTGCCTAAGATTTTGGATCAAATGAATTAAGGGTTCAAGTCCTTAATTAATTTTCTTGATAATTTTGGTTGGGCGCCACTTAATTTGATCAAGTTGAGCATGTCCACCCATTAGAGGGCATGTAGAACCATTATGGAACATCTCATGGGTGCCATGTTGGGTGCTTTTTTATGGATACAAAGGCTCCAATAGTTGGCACCTAAAAGATCTCCTAAAGGGAGTCAAATAACTAAAGGAATAAGGATTCTTAATACAAGTAGGAGTTGTATTAAGTGGTTCTTTGATTTTGAATAGGATTCAAACCTTATGCCTATTTAAAGGAGTCTTCTCTAAGGTCTCTAGGTACTTCAACAAGCAGCTCAATGCCCCTTTTGAAGAGCCCCACGCCTCTCTTTCTCTTCTCTCCTCTCTTCTCCTTTGAAGTTCCAACGCCCAAGCATTGGGCATCCTTCTTCTTCCATGCCCAAAAGAGTTTGGGCATGCCTCTTGTTTGCTGATTTTTAGTCTCTGGTTGCTTCATAATCTAGAAAAGAAAAGCAAGAGAAAAAGCGAAGAAGAAGATCAAAAAAAGGATCAAAGAGTCGATCGTGATCTAGGCTTCGTTTAGATTCACAGGCTAATTTTTTTTAGAGAAAAAAAATCAATATCAAAGAGGACTATTCCAGACTGATCCTGAGTAGATATCTGTAGAGGCTAGATACTTGCATGGCTAAGAGAGAGCCTCTTTTCTTTTAGATCTAGATTTGAAGAAAGAAATTGCAAAACAGGTATGTGATTCGATCACATATTCAATTTCAACATATAAAGTAGATCCTTATGGTTTATATTTTATGCATGCATGATGTAGATTAATAGTATTTTAATCTTATATTTTGCTGTTATGTTTAGAAAATTTTTTTTGAAACATACATGCATGCCCCTACATCGAAATTCCAACAACGGCATCAGAGTCATAGGTTTTATATGCATGAAATTGACATATGTTTTGAAAAAAGTTTCAAATCTGATTTTTCCTTAATACATGAGATGTATAGATAAGTATTTTGAATCTAAAATTTATTTTAGATTTAATTTTAAAATATATAGTAGATATGTGAAAGTATGTACAGATCTAAATTTTATTCTAGAATATTTTCTAGTTCATAATTATGTGATATGTAGATATGTGCATAAACTTAAAATTTTATTTAACCTAATTCATGATTCATATATGAGATATATGATTGCATATTTAGGTCAAAAAATTATTCTCTATATGATTCATGATTTGTATATGAGATATATGGTACCATATTATGATCTGAATTTTAGTTTAGATCTAAATTTTACATACATATATGAGATATATATTTGTATGTCAAATCTAAAAATTAGTTTTATGATTTAAAACTTACCTTTCATACAAAGAATTTAGATCTAAAATTTAATTTTAAAATCTAAAATTTGTATTTATGCATGAGGGTTTTGGTTATGAAAAAATTAAAAAATTAAGTCATGTAATTAGATTGTATCTAGAGTTTTTGATTTGAACGTTATGGGTTTAATTTGATTAAGCAATTGATCAAATCGTATCAAGTATTGATTAGGATTAGATCAATTAAGTTAAATGATCATACAATTATTGTTGATCAAATCAATTAAATCTTATATATAGAATCGATTAACCTAAGGACCTAATTTGGTTCAATAGCTTAAGCCTGATTCATTTGAGCTAATCTATTTGGACCAATTGACCTATTGGTATCTAAGGCAAGTAATTGAGAGGTGATTATTTAATTAGTTTCGTTAGCTGATCTGACCAATTTATTGGTGTCTAAGAAAAGCAATGGGGGGACCCCCATCGATCTCCACTTATCTGGTCAATTTGAAAGATTGAATCTTGAATAAGATTGCTTGGTGTTTTAGTTTAGCCCATGCCAATTAGATTGGCCACATGATGACTAATTAGATGAGACCCAAACCTCTCCACAGATATTAAGTCCATAGGTCTTCCATCATTGTAAATGTGCGGGTGTGCTACTGGTGTTGATTATTCTTGACTGGTTACAGTGGTTCAGTTGCATCAAAAATATGCAACCACTCTATTAGCAAAGAGTTGCTCTAGGATAAGGATGAGGTTGGGCCAAATAACTGTTAGGTGAGAGACCTAATGATAGTCTTGTACCTGCTTGTGAATGGTGGGTCGATCTTAACTAAGGAGTATGGTCCATAACTATTAGGTGAGTCCACATGACTTAAAGACCAAGTCACTGCAACATATTTAGAGAAGCATCTGGATAAAGAGTTGTCCACACATCGGTGTGCATGTTACCAGTAACTATTAGGTGAGGTATATGGCATCGATGGGACTGCAGCACCTACTAGGAATTCAATTATCGCATTAGGATTTTTGTTTCCCACTCGAAGAGTGGAGGGATCCAAAAAATTAGTGAGAGTCATTATTTGCATCTTAAAATTCTTAGAAGCAAATATAATTTTAAAATATAAAAGTCTAACTTGAATCTCTACTCTCACAATTAAACAATGTCAGGTCAAACCCTTTAGCCCACATCTTTGAATCCAATCATTTGACTGGAACAAACTATAAAGACTGACTAAAAAACCTCAAGATCGTCTTGATTTCTGAAAAACTAGGTCATGTACTCGATCAGAAATCCATAGTGTTACCAAACCATCCTACTGCTGAGCAAAGAGCTGCTTATAAAAAGTGAATGGATGAAGACAGTCGGGTTAAATGCTATGTGCTGGCATTTATGTCAAATGAGTTGCAGAGTCAGCATGAGCATATGCCCATTGTTAGTGCTATGATCACTCACTTACAAGAGTTGTATGGTGAGTAGAGTCATATAGCATACTTTGAAGTGTTCAAGAGACTCTTCAATTTATAGATACGTGAAGGACAGTCAGTCCATGAGCACTGTATGACAGTAATCAAGGATATTGAGGAGCTTGAGAAGCTTAGGCTTGATATGCAAAAGGAATTACAGATGGATTTGATCCTTCAATCCCTTACGAGTTCATATAGTCAATTTAAAGTAAATTTTCATATGAACAAACTCGATTGCACTATATCCGAACTGGTCAACATGTTGGTCACTACGGAAGAAATCTTGAAGAGTTCAAAGGACACTGTTCTCGCTGTGGAGCGAATTTCTTCCAAGAGAAAGTCTAGTTGGAAGAAGAAGATAAAATCTACTAAGAAGTAGAAGAAAGAAAGCAAGCCAAAGAAGGACATTCTAAAGAAGGTTGAAGCAAGGGAAAAGTATGTCCACTGTGATGCTGAAGGCCAATAGAGGAGGAACTGTCCACTCTACCTGGAGAGCCTAAAGATTAAGAAGGATGATAAACCTTCAGAAGGTATGCTCGTAATTGAATCTTACCTTATGATTTCTTCTACTTCTAGTTGGGTATTGGACTCTAGTTTGAGTGCTCATATATGTACCTCATTGCAGGGTCTAATAGAAAATAGAAGGTTGAGAAAAGATGACATGATCCTTAGGATCGACAATGGAGCAAAAGTTGCTATAGAAGCCGTGGCACTTATCCTCTTTGATTATCGTCAGGTTTTAGATTAGATTTAAAAGACTGTTATTTTGTTCCTATAGCTAGTCAGAATTTGATTTTCGTGTCTATGCTAGCACAAGAAGATTTTAAATTTAATTTCAATAAAGACTTTTGTTTCATTTATTTATGAAATAAATTGATTGCACGAGATCTTTTAATTGACAGTCTATATCACTTGCATGTTGATGTAAATATGAATTTGAATGAACAAATAGTGAGTGTCGTAGGTCAAAAGAGATCCAGAGATGAAATTAACCAAAAATAGTTGTGGCATCATAGACTAGCCCATATTGGAGAGGACATAATAAACAAACTAAAAAAGGATGGGATCCTTGGCTCTCTTCATCCAGAGTCGTATCCAGCTTGTGAATCTTGCCTTCGAGAAAAAATGGTCAAGTTACCCTTTGTAGGACATGGGAAAAGGGCCACTGAATTACTTGTCCTGATACACACTGATGTATGTGGGCCATTTGATGTGTCGGTCAGGAGTGGTTATAGCTACTTCATTACCTTTATCGATGATTTTTATCTAGGTATGGGTATGTGTATCTCATGAAACACAAATCTGAAGCTTTTAAAAAGTTCAAAAAATTTAGAAATGAAGTAGAAAAATAAGCAGGCAAGCCCATTAAGGTTCTTCAATCTATTCGAGGAGGTGAATACCTTAGTCAAAAATTTTTGAGATATCTCAAAGATAATGGTATACTCTCAATGGACTCCTCTCGAAACACCTCAGCTCAATGGGGTATCCGAAAGGAGGAATAAGACCCTATTAGATATGGTCAGGTCCATGATGAGCTTCACTAATCTACCCTTATATCTTTTGGGATATGCCTTATTAACTGCCATTTACCTGTTGAATAGAGTTCTATCAAAATCCGTTTCTACCACACCTTATGAGATATGATATGGTAAGAAGTCGAGTCTAGGTTATCTTAAGACTTGGAGATGTCCAACCTATGTCAAGAGACAAATGGCTGATAAATTGGAGGATAGATCTGTAATAGCTTGTTCTATAGGATATTCAAAAGAATCAATGGGATACTACTTCTACTTTCCACAAGATCATAATATGATTGTGAGTCAGAATGCCATATTCCTAGAAAAATAGTTTATCCAGGATGGTGGCAGTGGGAGGTTAGTTAAGCTCGAAGAGAAGGTCTCTGAAGAGTAAAGAGCTATAGAACCTCAGGAATCCATTATTCATAAGCCAGTAGTTGACGTTCTGAAGGAACCAGATCTAGGGTTTCAAGGTTAGATCTTGAAACTTTTTCAAGATCAGACAGCGGAAGACTAAAATAAATCAAAATTTATCTTATAAAATCAGAAAATCTCTAGATGTAAGATCCTATTACATGATTATTATATGGTATTAAATCAGAAATTAAAATATAAAGAGCAAGAACTACATGTTGATCATATCAACATATTTTTATGCTACATCTAATGTATGTAAAATATAATAAATCAGATCTATTACCTTGCAAGTTAGATGTTCTAACTTTGCTGATCCAGGCTTGAGGATGATGTTGTGAGCTGCACATGCGTCCGACCTCTAGGAGTCATCCATTCGAGCCCACGAATCATGATCAGAAGATTTGGTCCAGGAAATTAGCACAGTATGCTAGTACTATAATGATCCTTCTTCGATGGTCGATCAGATACCTCCTTCTTCTTGATTTGGACTCTTCCAAAGATGAGAAGTAGGAGAAGGAGTTTTAGATGTGAGACACTCTTAGAAAACTCATAGAAGGAGGAAGGGAAGAGGTGAACTCAGCAACCCTAGAAGAAGACCCTCTTCTTCTTCTCTTTGCTTAACCCAGACACATAATTTTGTGTCTATTATATCTCCATGTCCCAACACTCTTTCTTCCTGATTTTCACATACCCCAAAGGTCTCTCAATTCTCTATAATCCATGAAAATTTTAAGAAGAAATTCATCTTAAATAATGAGATATGAAGAATCCTTTTTTAGGTTAAATACCTAGTCAAGAAAAATCCAAACAGGGCAAGATAAGGGGCCCAACTCTTGGGTGTCCCCTCCTTCTTTTTCTACTGTGGACCACTAGCAAAGTGTGAATAATATGTGTCATAAAATTCACAAAAATCTTAAAAAAAATCTGGATAAAATTAGTGCCATAAGGAAAGAGTTTTGGTTTCCTAAAATTCTATCTCATAGAATTTGAAATCCAAACAAATTTCTACTTTGACTTGGTCCACAACCACATTCCATGTAAGAGAGAAAGAGTGGAAAGCTTTGGGCATGCATGAAGGCCTGGGAGAGAAGGTTTTGTTGCATAAAATAAGAGAGAGTGGGCGTAGGGGGCTAAGGGTAGGGGCAAGGTGGAATCCTAGTCTTACTAGGATTCAATCTATGACTTGTTCAAATTTGGTTTCTCAAACCAAATCAAACCAAAATTAAATCAACCTAATTAAAATAGATCTTAACCTAATTAGAAATCTAATTTAATCAGATTAAATTAAATTTAAATCTAATTTAATTTTTTAATCAAATTAGAAATTAGATTGACCCAAGTCCTAATTGAACTAGGACTAGTTTTTCCTTACACTTGGCTTATCCAATAAATCAATTGGACTTGATCCAATCAAGCTCAAACCAAATCTAATTAAATCATATTCAATTAGACTTAATCTCAGCCCTTTGACTTAATCAAATTAAGTCAATTAGCAATCAAATTGCTAATCGATCCTCCTGCAACACTTGCACTAGGTTAAATGTCAATCGTATTGATCGTTTAACCCTAGAACGATTCTTAATCGTTGATCAACCATCCGATCGGATTGTGAACTCTAATGTGTGTGATCTCATAGGTCTGAACCTCAGTCAATAGTACAGAAATAAATTCTTATACCAATCAAAATGACCCGATGGCCGGATAGGTCGAATGTGTAGAACAACATCCTTAGAACCCATGCGGATATAGTTTCTATATAATTCATCCCCTTGATCAAAATGCTCATAGGACACCTCAGAGTTCAACTGTCAACTCTGATCAGGTTGTCCATATTGTATTTCAAAATATCAAATCCATCTGATGGATTATCCTGGCCAAAGTTTTACTAAATTGAAATACAACGACTCATTCTTCTCCAACTCTGAGAGTGGTCAATCCCATCTTGATCACACTCTAACTTTGCAAGTACTTGACTATGCCCAAAAGCTTTCCACCACTGAATTAAAAATTCAGTTAATCCAGTACCAAAGCACAGTGAGTTGCTTGCAATTCACTAAGGCGATCTCAGGTCTAAGGGACACTTATATCTATATCCCATCAGAGATATTCTCGACAGCAGAATGCTCTGGAGTTGGTCATGTTCAATGATGATGTACCCTTATATCTCACCTGTATGCCATACTAGTGTCTCCACACTCTTTGGTTAAGAGGACAACCAACCCATATGGCATACAGTGACTTATGCTCGATAGAAGCTATCATCCTTATTAATAGCCTATCATTTGGTCGTGAACAGTTTTAAGGACTAATCAATAAATCCTCTCTTTATCAAACCTAAATAGTCCTAAGGACTTCATTACAACAACAGAGTTCATTAGAAGATGAAAATCTGTGATGAAAATATCAAAAATATATTTTATTTATTAATAAATCAATTACAATACAAAGTTGCTCAACCGTCAATAGGCTGACGATTGGCTTTTGGGATATATTTTTCAACACGTTTCTCCACCACCTCGTAGATCTAGCAGGATCTCCTGACCTTCTGAAAGGTATATGGACATGCTTACGAAGGAAGCAAAGAAAGTATTTCTCATGGGAGATAAGGATCATGGTGATGATCCTAATTCTTTTGATGAGGTGATGTCTGACATTGATTCTGAAAAATGATTAGATGTAATGAAGTCAGAAATTGACTTGATACATTCGAACTAAGTATGGACCTTAGTGGATCCATCCGAGGGTATAGTACCCATTGGGTGTAAATGAACCTACAAAAAAAAAGGTGTCGATGATAAGGTAGAGATCTATAAAGCTAGGCTTGGGGAAAAAGTTATAGCCAGTGCGACGGTATTGACTATCAAGAAACCTTTTCGTCCGTTGCCATGCTGAAATCCATCCATACTCTGCTTGCTATTGCAGCTTATTATGATTATGAAATCTGATAGATAAATATGAAAATTACTTTCTTGAATAGATATTTTGAGAAAGATATCTATATGAAACAGTCTTTAGGTCTCACATCTCGTGATAGTGATCACAGAGTCTATAAGCTGTAAAGGTCCATATAGGGATTAAAGCAAGCTTCTCAGAGTTGGAATCTTCATTTTGATGATGCAATCAAATCATTTGATTTTATCAAGAATGAAGAGGAACTTTGTGTATACAAAAGGGTTAGTAGGAGCGTAATAACATTCCTCGTATTGTATATGGATGATATTCTCCTCATTGGGAATGACATTGCCATGTTGACCACTGTCAAAAGATGATTGTTCAAAAAATTTTTCATGAAAGACCTAGGGGAAGCATCCTATATTCTTGGAATAAAGGTCTATAGGAATAGATCTAAAAAGATGCTAGGCTTGTCACAAAAGCTGTACATAGAAAAAATACTGAAGAGGTTCAGCATAGAAAATTCTAAAAGAAGACTTTTACCTTTTAGGTATGGTATTCATCTTTCCAAGATGATGTGTCCGACCACATCTGAGGAAGTTCAGTGCATGAGTAGGATTCCTTATGCCTCAGCTATAGGAAGCCTCAAGTATGCCATGCTGTGTACTCGACCTGATATTGCCCTTGCTGTGAATGTCACGAGCTGATATCGATCGAATCTAGGTGAGGCATACTGGATAGCTGTGAAGGACATCCTTAAGTACTTGAGAAGCACTAAAGATTTAGATTTCTGATCTTTAGAGAAAAGCTAAGAGTGGAAGGATACATGAATGCTGATGATAGAATGCCTACATCAGGATGTATTCTTGTTCGATATATTGAAAGGGTTCTGAGTTATCGATCAATGGAAGCTGACTATGCTATAGATGTATAGGATGAATTCTGGTTCTAATGTTAGTTGTAAAACTGGATGTCATGCCATTAGATGTCATGACATAATACTGCAAAAATAATGACACCATAGCCCTTGCTAAGGAGCCAAGGTCTCCCAGAAGTCCATGCACATAGAGCAGTGGTATACATGACTACCTCGAAAAGAAACATATTAAGGTGCGAAGAGTAGATTCCACAGACAACGTGGTAGACCCGCTGATAAAGCAATTGAGCCAGCTAAAAATAGAAGTCCACCTTGAGAGGATGGGACTTAGATTAGTGGCCAATTGATTTTAATCCAAGTGGAAGATTGTTAGATGTATGTCCTAGAAGCCAATATGACCGACATATTGTAATAAAGCTAGGATATAATTTTATATTAATACAGTGATTTGATCAATAAAAAAGTAAGTTTAATTTTTATTCAAGTGTGATGTGTCCTTAAATCATCCATGGAATTAACATTTCGATATATATTCTCAAAGTGTTGAGAATTAGAGATATATATTTAATTCTTAAATGCTCTCAATCATAATATCATCATGAGAATAATGATCGATCTGGATAGACTGGTGTATAGATCATTTCCTTCAGGGTAGCTAAATCTTTGGTCAACAGTGTAGGGACACTGAGCGATGAGTGCGGATAGTTGTTAGAGAACAACTAGTACTGAGCATAACCATACGAGAGATCACTTGGATTTCTACTCGATCGTCAGTGATTGTCTCGATGCTGTAGTTGTGTGAATGGTCTTTTAACCTGTGATGGTATGACTGCTCGCAGTGAGACTGCTGAAGTTTGACTGACACATAAACATGATCTCAATGAGCCCTTGTAGTGAATATTGGTGATAGTTGATCCACTGTAAGAGTAGGATGCGCATCAATATAAAATCTATCGATCTTGATAGAAAGGAGTAGACTTATGAGATTTAAGAGGCTAAGTCCAAGAGTCGTGATTATTGGAAAAGAGTTTTCATAAGGATCACAATTAGACTTGGCTGGTCGAATCTATCATATGACTGATGATGAGGTTTGACGATATATCCATGATCTGTCATCTTGTTAGGACTCATGATAGAGGGACTGAATCACATGTGAACTATCCTTGAGATTTTTTTTCGGTTCTACTGGGTTGCCACTACATACTGCTAGGTATTACTGGTGAATTATGAGAGCTCACTAGGATTGCTCAGGATCGACAATCCTTGATCAGTTAGAGTGAAATTATTTCGATCCATTGAAAAGAGTTTCAATGATACTATGATACAGATCATTGTATATCTCACTACCAGATAGAATTGAATCTATGGGATCACACAACAAAAGAATTAGAGCTGGAATAAGCAATTGGGCTTATGAAGTCTCAATTAGGTTTAGAGAAATCCTATTGGGTTCAAGGTAACCTTGCTAACACATGGTTGGACCCAATTTCTTCTTTTCATTTGAATTTCTTATTTGATAAGATTAATTCAAATTTAATTATTTACTAATAATCTAAATAAATTAGATTCATTGGGCTTCAATTGTTGGATACCGAAGATTTTGGATCAAATGAATTAAGGGTTCAACTCCTTAATTAATTTCTTTGATAGTTTTGGTTGGGCGTCACTTGATTTGATCAAGTTGGGTGGGTCCACCCATTTGAGGGCATGTGGAACCATTATGGGGCATCCCATGGGTGCCATGTTGGGTGTATTTTTGTGGGTATAAAAGCTCCAATAGTTGGCTCCTAAAGGATCTCCTAAAGGGAGTCAAATAACTAAAGGAATAAGGATTCCTAATACAAGTAGGAGTTGTATTAAGTGGTTGTTTGATTTTGAATAGGATTCAAACTTTATACCTATTTAAAGAGACCTTCTTTAAGGTCTCCAGGTACTTCAACCAGTAGCCCCACGCCCCCTTTGATGAGCCCCATGCCCCTCTTTCTCTTCTCCCCTCTCTTCTCCTTTGAAGTTCCAACGCCCAAGCATTAGGCATCCTTCATCTTCCATGCCTAAAAGAGTTTGGGCATCCCTCTTGTTTGCTTGTTTTTAGTTCTTGGTTGCTTCATAATCTAGGAAAGAAAAGCAAGAGAAGAAGAGAAGAAGAATATCAAGAAAAAGATTCAAGAGTTGATCGCGATCCAGGCTTCGTTCAGATTCGTAGGCTGATTTTTTTTAGAGAAGAAAAATCAATATCAAAGAGGACTATTCTAGACTGATCCTGAGTGAATACCCATAGAGGCCAGGCACTTGTGCAACTAAGAGAGAGCCTCTTATTTTTCAGATCCAGATTTGAAGAAAGAAATTATAAAACAGATATGTGTTTCGATCACATATTCAAGTTTAAGATATGTTCAATTTCAACATATGAAGTAGATCCTAGTGGTTTATGTTTTATGCATGCATGATGTAGATTAAAAGATATTTTAATTTTCTATTCTACTACTATATTTAGAAAAAAAAAATTGAAACATACATGCATGCCCCTACATCGAAATTCCAATATTAGCAGGTAATTAACTTGAATTAATCTTATCAAATAAGTAATTCAAGTATAAAAAGAAAATTAGATTCAACCTTATGCTAGCAAGGTTATCCTGAATCAAATAGAATTTTTTTAAATCCAATTGAGACTTCATAAATCCAATTACTTATTTCAGGCCTAATCCCTTTGTTGTGTGATCCTATAGGTTCAATTCTATCTAGTAGTAAGATATACCATGATTTTTATCATAGTATTATTGAAACTTTTTTCAATGTATCAGAATGATTCTACTCTTACTCAATAAGGATCATCGATCCTGAACAATCCTAGTGAGTTTTCACAATCCACCAGTGATACCAAGCAGTAACCCAATAGAGCTAAAAAAGAACCTCAAGGTATAGCTCATATGTGATTAGTCCCTCTATCATGAGTCTTGACTAGAGAATAGGTCATGGATAAATCATCAAACCTCATCATCAGTCATATGATAGATTCGATTAGCTCAAATCCAATTGTGATCCTCATGAAAACTCTTTTCCATCAATCATATTGCTATGGCCACAAACTTACAGACTTAGCCTCTCAAATTTTATAGGACTACTCTTTTCTATCAAAGTCGATAGATTCCATCTAGATACGCATCTACTCCTACAGTGGACCAACAGTCGCCAACATCCACTAGAAGGACTCAATGAGGCCATGTTTATGTGTTAGTCAAGCTCCAGCAGTTGTAAGCAACCATGCCATCACAGGTCAAAGTACCATTCACACAACTACTACATCAAGATGATTACTGACAATTGAGTAAAAATTCAAGTGATCTCTTATATGGTCATGCTCAGTACTAGTTATTCTCTAATAACTACTCGCACTCGTTGCTTAGTATCTCTACACTGTCGACCAAAAACTCATCTACTCTGAAGGGAGCGATCTGTGTGTCTGTCTATCCAGATCGATCACTATCCTCATGATGATACTATGACTGGGAGTATTTAGGAATTAATTATACATACCTCTAATTCTCACAATCTTGAGAATATGTATCAAAAGTATTAATTCCATGGACAATTCAAGAACACATCATACTTGAATGAAAATAAAATTTATTCTTTTATTGATCAAATTAATATTTTAAGTACAAAATTATGTCCAAGAGTTATTACAATGTGTCAGCCGTATTGACTTCTAAGACATACATCCAATAATCTCTCATTTGGACTAAAGTCAATTGACCACTAATCTAAGTTCTATCTTTTTAAGGTGGACTTCCATCTTTGGCTGGCTCAATTGCTTTGCTAGCGAGTCTGCCATATTATCCGCAGAGTCTACTCTTCGCACCTTGATATATTTCTTTTCATGGTAGTTGCGTATGATATAAAACTGTCACTCGATATGCTTTGCTTTTTGATGAGACCTTAGCTCCTTAGCAAGCTCTATGGCTCCATTATTGTCGCAATACAGTGGTATGGCATATGATGTCATTACCCCAATCTCCACGATGAACTTCTTGAATCAGAAGCCTTCTTTTGCAGCATTCGAAGCAGCAGCATACTCAGCTTCTATGGTTAAATCCGCTATGATGGGTTGCTTGAAACTCTTTTAGCTGACTACACCATCATTGCATACGAATATATATTCTAATGTAGACTTTCTATCATTAGAATCAGACATTAAGTCTGAATTAGTGTAACCCTTGACTCATAACTCAAACCTTCCTCCAAAGATCAAGAACAAATCTTTAGTTTTTCTCAAGTACTTAAAGATATTCTTTATAGCCATCTAGTGCTCCTCATCCAGATTCGACTGATACCTGCTCGTGACACTCACAGCAAAAGCAATATCAGATCGAATACACAGCATGACATACATGAGGCTCTCTATGGTCGAGACATAAAGAATCCCTACTGATGCACTGAACTTTCTCAGATGTGGTCGGACACATCATCTTGGAAAGATGAATATCATGCCTAAGAGGTAAAAGTCCTCTTTTAGAGTTTTTCAGATGGAATCTCTTCAGCACTTTCTCTATATAAGTTTGTGTGACAGGCCTAGTATCCTTTTAGATCTATCCTTATAAATCTTTATTCCGAAAATATAGGATGCTTCCCCTAGATTTTTTATGAAGAATTTCTTGGACAACTATCTTTTGATTGAGGTCAGCATGGGAATATCATTCTCAATGAAAAGAATATCATCCACGTACAATATGAGAAATGTTATTGCACTCCCACTGATCTTTTTGTATACACAAGATTTTTTCTCATTTTTGATGAAACCAAATGATTTGATTGCATCATCAAAATGAAGATACCAACTTTGAGAAGCTTGCTTTAATCCGTATATGGACCTTTGTAGCTTACAGACTCGGTGATCACCATCACCAAATGTGAAATCTAAAGGCTGCTCCATATAGATATCTCCCTTAAGATATCCATTTAGGAAGATAGTTTTTCATTTGTCAGATTTCATAATTATAATAAGCTGCAACAGCAAGCAGAGTACGAATGGATTTCAGCATAGCTTCGAGTGTGAAGATTTTCTGATAGTCAATATCTTCATGCTGACCATAACCTTTTACCACGAGCCTAACTTTACAGGTCTCTACCTTACCATCGATACCTATCTTTCTTTTATAGATCTATTTACACCCAATGGGTACTATACCCTTAGGTGGATCCACTAAGGTCCATACTTGGTTTGAGTGTATTGAGTCTATTTCTAACGTCATTGTATCTAACTATTTTTCGAAATCGATGTCAGACATCATCTCATCAAAAGATATTAAGATCATTCCCATGATCCTTATCTCTCATAAGAATATTTTCTCTACTTCTTTCGTAAGCATACCCATGTATCTTTTAGGAGGATGGGAGACTCTATTAGATCTATGAGGTGGTAGAGAAACATCAACTACTGGCTCATAAATAATGGGTTCTTAAGAATCTATAGCTCGTTGCTCTTTAGAGACCTTTTCTTCAAGCTCAATTAACCTCCCATTACCTCCTTCCTCAATAAATTGATTTTTTAGAAATTTGAAATGACGACTCACATCACATTATGATCTTATGGAAGATAAAAGTACTATCTTATGATTTATTTTGGATACCCTATAAAATGAGCTATAATAAATCTATCATCTAATTTGTCAGCCATCTGTTTTCTAACATAGGCTGGACATCCCCATGTCTTTAAATAATCTAGACTAGATTTCTTACCGTGCCATATCTCATATGCTGTGATAGGAATGGATTTTGATAGAATCCTATTCAATAAATATACTATAGTTAATAAGGTATGTTCCCAAAAATATAAAGATAAATCAGTGAAGCTCATCATTAACCTAACCATATCTAATAAGATTCTATTCTTCCTTTCAGATATCCCATTGAGCTGAGGTGTTCCTGTAGGAGTTCATTAAGAGACTATGCCATTGTCCTTAAGATATCCCCATTGTGCAGATCACTTTTACCTATTCCTTTTTCTACTTCATTTTTGAATTCTTTAAATTTTTCAAAGACTTCAGATTTGTGCCTCATTAGAAACACATACCCATATCTTGATAGATTATCGGTAAAAGTGATGAAGTAGCTATAACCATCCCTAATCTGCATATCAAATAGCCCACACATATCGGTGTGTACTAAGGCAAGTAACTCAGTGGCCCTTTCCCTATGTCCTACAAAGGGTAACTTGATTATTTTTTTTCGAAGGCAAGATTCACAAGCTGGGTATGACTCAGAACCAAAAGAGTCAAGGATCCCATCTTTTTTCAATTTGTTTATCCTGTCCTCTCCAATATGGCCCGGTCTATGATGCTATAAGTACTTCTGATTAATTTTATCTTTGGGTCTCTTTTAATCTATGGTACTCTCTACTTGCTCATTTATATTCATATTCATATCAATATGCAGGTGATAAAGACTGTCAATTAAAAGACCACGTGTAATCAATTTATTTCATAAATAATATAACAAAAATCTTTATTAAAATTGAAATCAAAACTATCCTGTGCTAGCACAGATACAAAAATCAAATTATGACTAGCTACGAGTATAAAATAACAGTCTTTCAAATCTAATCTAAATCTTGATGATAATCGAAGAGGATAAGTACCAAAGGCTTCTGCAGTAACTTTTGCTATATTGTCAATCCGAAGGATCATGTCACCTTTCCTCAACCTCCTACTTTCTATTAGATCTTGCATTAAAGTACATATATGAGTACTAGAATCAGAGTCCAATATCTAATAAGAAGTAGAAGAAATCATTAGGTTAGATTCAATTATGAGCAAATTTGACATACCTTCTGAAGGGTTGTTGCCCTTCTTGGTCTTCAGGCTCTCCAGGTAGAGTGGATAGTTTCTTCTCCAATGGCCATTAGCATCACAGTAGAAACTCTTTCCCTTTGCTACAGCCTTCTTCAGAACATCCTTCTTTGGCTTGCTATCCTTCTTCTGCTTCTTTGCGGGTTTGTTCTTTTTCTTGCAATCAGACTTTCTTTTGGAAGAAGAAGACTGCTCCACAGCAAGAACAGTACCCCTTAAACTTTTCAAGATTTTCTCAGTAGTGGCCAACATGTTGACCAGTTCGGATATGGTATAATTTAGTTTGTTCATATGAAAATTTATAATAAATTGACTATATAAACTTGTAAGAGATTGAAGGATTAAATCCATCTGTAATTTCTTTTGCATATTAAACCTGAGCTTCTCAAGCTCCTCAATATTCTTCATCACTGTCATATAGTGCTCATGGACTAACTATCCTTCATACATCTTCATATTGAAGAGTCTCTTGGATACTTCGAAGTACGTTGTATGGCTCTTTTCACTATACAACTCTTGCAAGTGAGTGATCATAGCCCTGGCAGTGGACATATGCTTATGCTGGCTCTGCAATTCATTGAACATGGAAGTCAGTACATAGCACTTAACTCGACTGTATTCATCCATCCATTTATCATATGCTGCTTTTTGCTTAGCACTAGGATGGTTTGGTAGCACTAGAGGGTCCTGGTCGAGTACATGGTCTAATTTTTCAGAGGTCAGGATAATCCTGAGATTTTTAAACCAGTCTTTAAAATTTATTTCGATCAAATGAATGAATTCAAGGATGCGGGCTAAAGGGTTTAAATCTGACATGGTTTAACTGTAAGAGTAGATATTCAAGTTAGACTTTTGTATTTAAAATTTTATATTTGCTCTAGGGACTTTAAGAAGCAAACAAAACTTTCATTATTTTTCAGATCCCTACACTCCTTGGGTGGGAAGCAAAAACCCTAATGCAATAATTGGATCTCTAGTGGGTCCTGCGGTCCCATTAATGCCATGCACCACATCTGACAGATATTGATAACATACACATCGATGCATAGACAACTCTTGTCAGATGCTTCTCTTAGCATGTTGCAGCTACTTGATCTCCAAGTCATGTGGGCTCACCTGATAGATATTGACCATACTCTATTGGAAATTATGTCCTAAAGCCAATCGTTTGACGATTGTGCTAATTATAACTGTATATGAATTGATAAATAATAAAAGTTATTTGATCTTTTTCATCACAAGGTTATAACTTCTAACGAACTTCTATATTGTGATGAAGTCCTTAGGACTACAATCGATAAAGAAGGATTTATCGCATAGTCCTTAAACTGATTCACAACCAAATGATACGCTATTACTAGGACGATAGCGATATCAAGTGTAGGTTGTTGTATGCCATATGCGTTGGTTGTTCTCGTAATCAAATGGTGTGGAGACACTGGTATGGCATGCAAGTAAGATGTAGGAGTACATCTCATTGAATGTGACCAACTATGGAGCACTCTGCTTTCAAGAGTCGCTCACGAAGAGTATGGGTATAAGTGTCCCTCCGACCTGAGATCACCACGGTGACTTGCAAGCAACTTACTATACTTTGATGCTAGACTAACTGAGTTTCTAACTTAGTGATGAAAGATTTCTGGATGCAGTCAAGTACTTATCAAGTCGGTGAGTGAGTCAAGATGGGATTGATCCCTCTGAATTAGTAGAAGTTAATATATCAATATATTTTAATTTAGCAAAATTTGAGCTTGGATAATCAATGTGATGGATTTAAAAGATTGAAATACAATATGGATGACTTATATAAAATTGACAGTTAATCCTAGGTTGTCCTTTAGTATTAGGGTCAAAGGGATGAATTATAGGATAACCATACGCTAATAGGTTCTTGAATGTTGTTTCGCCATCATTCGACCTATTCGAATGTTGGATCACCATTGTTAGATGGTTACATCGATTGGTTCAAAAATTTATTTTTATGCCATCAGCTTAGGTTCAAACCTATGAGATCACACTCAAAAGAAGTTTCTGACTAATCATGTGGCTGATCAATGATTGAAAATCGTTCAAGGGCTTAATCATCAATTCGATTGATGATTAACC
Source organism: Elaeis guineensis (assembly GCF_000442705.2). Taxonomy (NCBI): domain Eukaryota; kingdom Viridiplantae; phylum Streptophyta; class Magnoliopsida; order Arecales; family Arecaceae; genus Elaeis; species Elaeis guineensis. The sequence continues at coordinate 79,061,742 of NC_025996.2, forward strand.
TTGTGCAAAATTGTAATAAATTTATTTATCAAGTATTAGTAAATTAATGAAGAATTAATTAGTAATTAGATTATTAATTAGCTTAATTTGATAGAGCAAAGAGGATTAAATAAAATTTAATTGAATTAGATTTAATTAGGTTTGACCCGATTAGGTTATGAGATGATCCAATCGCTAAGGAAGAATTATCCCTGATTTGATCAGAATTTTGGTTCAATCAATTCTTAATTTGATTAAAATTTGATTAAAAATTTATAAAATTAATTAGATTTGATTTTATCTATTTTATTTGAGCTAAATCAGATGTGATTTGGTTTGGATTCAAAAAAAGAAACAAAGAGTCCATAAGAGAATTGACTCTTCCTCCCTTGCGCACCAAATTTTGCATGCCATTCTTCCTCATGCACAAAATTATTTTGCATGAAATTTTTTAATGCCAAAGGCTCCTTTCCCTTCTCTATCTTACATCCAAATTTGCTTAAAATCTAATTTTATTTGGTATGTTCAAATCTAATTTAAATTGGATACCATATAGATAATGTTTGACATTATCTACAAAATCTTGTCGCCAACTTATTTTTTTCTCCTTATGTGTGTGATATTTTGAAAAGATTTTTCATGAGAAATTAGTTGGAGAACTGATTTACAATGAAAAAATATGAGTTGAGGTGTCCCATATTTCTTTGGATGTGTTTTGGCATGGAATTGGGAGAGGATGCGACATCTCTTGGAAGAGTCCAAGATCTCTTGGTCTCTTCACCCAACTTATTACATGCCAATAAAAAGGGGTTTGTTCTTCTCTTTTGTATGTGTAAGAGGCTAGAGAAAAGAGATTTCATGGTGGAAAGTCCATGGGCATGAGTTCATGGCATGAAAAGAGAAGGAGAGTCCTTTCTCTTTGGGTGTGCGCAAAAATCTGAATTTTAAGTTTTTGATCCTAAAGATTTGGGAAAAAAAAAATTATAGAAAAATTATTTTCTTCTCCATATTTTTTCCACCTCTTCATCTTCTCCAGAAGTTTATCTTCAACTTCTGAAGAGGTTCCAAAGATTTAAAAAAAGGATCCAGATTAGTCAAGAAAAAGGTCTTCATGTGAACTAGCATTTTTTAGAAGATCGATCATATCAGGACTTCGAGTGGACTTAATTCCGTATAGGCCAAACGCATGTATGGCTATGAGCAACCAGCAAGGATCATCTCTACCATGTCTCTCAGTAGCAGTGATCATCGATCTGCACTCATGTATCAAGTTTTAAACTCAGATAGGTGTAGATATGATCTACCGCTAACATCCATGCATGCAGATTTTATCTTCAGTGTTGTTCAGATTTTATATGCAACATATCATGTTATAGATTCTAAAGTAGGTTGATTTGATGATTATATCATATGCATGTTAGATTAATATGATTAATCTATTTACTTTTCACTGTAATTTTTTTGAAAAAATTTTAAAATACATGTATGAAATCGTCTACGTTTTCCAACAGTGGTATCAAAGCCAGGTTCGTTATGACATGTTATATATGTTGAGAAATATGTCCTAAAACCAATCATCTAGGTTGTAGATGATTATGTTCCATACAAGTATACGAATTATAAAATGATAAATATTATCTGACAGATTCATCATAAGAAATATATCTTCTAAAATAGAACTCATATGTTATGATGAAGTTCTTAGAACTACTACCAAAATGATAAAGAAGAATTTATCATGTGGTTCTTAAATCTTGCTCGTGATCAAATGATACAATTGTCACAAAGATGATAATTGTATCGAGTGTAGGTCATTGTATGCCATATTAGTTGGTTGTCCTCTTAATCAACATGTGTGGTAATACGGGTATGGCATACGGATGATATGTAGGAGTATATTTCACTAAGCGTGACCACTTTTAGAGTACTCTACTGTCAAGGGCTGCTCTAATGGGATATGGATATATGTATCCCTCAGACCTGAGGCTACCTCGGTGACTTGCAAGCAACTCACTGTGCTTTGGTGTCAGACTACTCAAATTTTTAATTCGATGACAGAAGATTTTTGGGTACAGTCAAATACTTGTGAAGTCTGAGTGTGAGTCAAGATGGGATTGATTGCTTCAAGTAAAATTGGAGATGATGCATCATTGTGTTTCAATTCAGTAAAACTTTGGCCAAAGTAATCTTAGTGAGGAGTCACAAGATTTTTAAGGTTGAGACACAATGTGGATCACTCATCATGGGTTGACAGTTTATTCTAAAGTCATCTTTGAGCATCGAGTGTCAAAGGGATGAATTATACGGTAACTATATCCACATGGGTTCTAGAGTGTTGCTAGGCATATACTCGGCCTATTTGGACATCGAATCCCATTGCTAGATAGTTACATCGATTAGTATAAAAATTATTCTTATACTATCGGCTTAGGTTCGAACCTATGAGGTCACACACATAGAAGTATCTTTTTGATCAAAGGCTGATCGATGATTATGAATCATTGAAGGGTTTAATTATCAATTTGATTAATGATTAATCCTATGCAAAAGTTATAATAAATTATTTACTAATGATTAATAAATTAGAAAAATAATTAATTAATAATATGATTGTTAGTTTGCTCAATTTGATTAAGTAATGGGGATTGGATTAGATCTAATTGAATTAGATTCAATTAGATTGGCTTTGGATTAATTGATGTAGCCCTATTGAATAACAGGAGTTATTCCAATTGATCTCAGGGATGCATGAATTTGAAATTATTCTAAATTGAATATTATTCAATTATTTTTATATAGGCTTGGATTGGATTTAATCCTATGGAATAATAAGCTTGATTGGATCAAGCTCTAATATCAAATGAAGCACCTGATCTCCGTTTAGAATCAATCTCTGGATCAATAGGGTTTTAATCTAACTAATTATAAATTCAATTGGGGCCTAATAATTGGACTAGGATCTAATTAGATAGTTGGTTATAACTAATTTCTAAGTTAGTTAAGATTGGCTCCAAGAATTAGTTAGAAGTTGAAAAAGATCTTGAGTCTTATTTGGAATAAGACTTAACCAACTTGAAACCACCCCATGTGATATCAGATCTCCGTTCACCACATTTCTTCACGTTGAGAAGAAACCCCACACCTCATTTTTTTGTGCACCTCCTTATTTCTTCCATGAGAAAGAAGGGCATCTCTCCTCCTTTTCTTGTCGTCCAAAACAAGGAGGGGGCGTCCAAGAGTTGGACGCCCCAAGATCCCTCTCGCAACATCCACTTTCTCCTCTTCTTTTTGGTATGTTTTTCTAATCTTTTCTTACTAATTTTTGGGTATCAAAGAGAGTTTTTTTTGCTGGTTATACAATAAAAAATTGAAGAAGAAAAGCTCTTCCCAAGGAGAGAAAGATCAAGGAAGAAGAAGAGTCTTCTTTCTTGCGTGTAGCCTTGAAGGAGTTCTTCTTTCAAATTATTTATTTATTTTTTTTCAAGATAAAAATTAAATTAGATCTAATTTTTAATATGTAAATTTAGAGAAGAAATATCAAAAAAAATCTGATTTGGGTTTGGGCCTTCTTGAAGTTTTAGATCGAGAAAGAAGATGGATCTTCTTATATGCAGCCTTGAAGAAGAAGGAGTTCTTTTTCTAAATTTTTTTTATATTTTTTTCAAGATAAAAATTAGATTAAATATAATGTTTAACATAAAAATTTAGAGAAAAAATATCAAAAAAATCTGGTTGGGTGTTTGGGGCTTTCTTGAGTTCTAAATCAAGAAGAAAAAGGGAGAAGAAGAGAGAAGAATGGTTCTTCTCTTGGATCCCTCTTTTGAATTTTTTTAGATCTCAAGATTTTATATGATTTTTAATATGAAAAATTAGATTAGATCTGATTTTCATCATAAAAAATTAGGGAAAAAAGTTCTTTTTAAGGGCGTGAAAGAAAAAGAGGAAGATTCTCTCTTGTGCATGAAAAATTGAGAAGAAAGGGTTCTTCTCTTGACCTCTATTGTAGAGATCAGATGCATGGATCCAGGAAGAAAAAGAGAGGGTCTCCTTATTCTTCAATTCCATCATGTTCCTCTCAAATCAGTCAATGGATGGTGTCTTCGTGAGCTAGCACTCCCAGAGAAATCGATCAGTACCAAGATTTCGTGTGGATACCCATAGAGGTCGGATGCATGTGCGACTGTCAACATCATGAAGAACCATCTACCATAGATTTTGGATGTAGTGATTATAAGGAATAGTGTCCCAAAGCCAATCCTCAGCCTGTTGACGGTTGTACTTATTTTTGTATATGTATATGAATTATGAATTAATAAAAATTATTTTGATATTTTTTATCACAAAATGTTTCATCTTCTAATGAACTCCTATGTTGTGGTGAAGTCCTTAGGACTATTTAGACTCGACAAAGGAGGATTTATTGTTTAGTCCTTAAATCTGTTCGTGACCAAATGATACGTTGTTACCAAGGATGATAATGTTTATCAAGAATAGGTCATGGTGTGCCATATAGGTTGGTTGTCCTCTTAACCAATGAGTGTGGAGACACTGGTATGGCATACAGGTGAGATGTAAGGGTACATCTGCACTGAACGTGACCGACTGTGGAGCTATTTTTACTATCAAGATTTGCTCTGATGAAATATGGGTATAAATGTTCCTCCGACTTGAGACCGCCATGGTGACTTGCAAGCAACTCACTGCACTTAGACACTAAACTACCTGAATTTCTAATTCAATGACAGAAGGCTGCTGGGTGTAGTCAAGTACTTGACTTGTCGGTGCGTGTGTCAAGATGGGATTGACCACTCCAGTTTAGGAGCTGTGTACATTCATGTTTCAATTTAGCAAAACCTTGGCCAGGGTAGTCTTTGTGAGGAGTCACAGGACTGTTTGAGTTGAGCACGATTCGGATGATCTAATCAGGGTGGACAGTTTAACACTGAGTCATCCTAAACACAGAGATCAAAAGGATGAATTATACAGTAACCATATTCATGTAGGTTCTGAGTGTTGCGATTGTGACTATTCGACCTATCCGATCATTGGGTACCATTACTAGATGGTCACTTCGATTAGTACAGGAATTGGTTCCTGTGCTACTGGCTTAGGTTCGAACCTACGGGGTCACACACATTAGAGGTTCCTATCTGATCTGATGGCTGATGAAGAGTCCTAATGCTCGTGGACTATGAGTCCTACGTATCTGAGACTCTGTGATCGAGAATCAGGATTCTTTGATCATGAGTCTCAAACATTTTGGGTACCGGGGTCAAGAGTCCCACTGGTTTGGGACTCTTCGATCAGGGTTACATATCGATAAATTCTGATGCCCGATTACCCATCGAATTTGGACTCAATATTTATGAGAGGTTTAATTAGTGATTTGATCACTAATTAACTCAATTTGATTGAGTAATAATTTTTGGATCAGGTCCAATTGAATTGGATTCAGTTGGGTTTGACCTGATTAGGTTAAGAGTTGACCTAATCATCGAGATGGTTTGGTCCATGATTTGATCAGGGGTTGGGCTTAATCAATTCCTAATTTGATTAAGATTTTATTGAGCCTAATTAAGTTGGATTTAAATTAGTCTAATTGGGCCTAACTTATTTGGTTCAATTAGGTTGGTTTAAATAATGAAACCACCTTGACCCATTCTCCCTGCGCCACCTCACTTCCACTGCATCCATTTGAATTTACGAGAAAGAAGTTCTCATAAATTCTTCCTCATGCAAAGCCCTCCTCACACCCTACTTTAATGCACCAAATGAGTGGATAAGGATGATTGGTTGGCCATTCAAATTCAAAACAAAGTTTGAATTTGAATGAGCAACCAATCTTAGCGCCTTGACCTTATCCTCTTTTAGCACCCCATTTATTACACGAGAAAATATTTCTCATGAAATCACTCATGCACAAATTAAGCCACACCCTCCTCTTCTCATGCCCTTAGTGGATAGGGATAAATTGGTTTCCATTTGAATTCAAAATTTGATTTGAATTCAAATGTGCAATTACTCATCTTTATCCTTTCACGTGGATAAGACATTTGACATTGTTTTAAAAGGAGGAGAAGAGTGGGGCGTGTGCAAGAAAATTTTTGGAGAGAAAATCTGGGCATGAAAAATCCTTGTGTACAAGGTGAAGGTCTATATCCTTCTGAGAGAAAAAGAAAGAAAAGAAAGAAAAAGTGTGCGCAGGGTTTCAGTGAGTTCTTTAAGGTTTCAACCTGGAGTTTGGGAAGTGAGAAGGTGAGCTACGAGTGTCATGAGCCCACCAAATTTTAGAAAGATCTTCAACATCCTCTCAAGCACATCTGTTGATGATCTGGAGCATCCAAAGAATCGACAGACATCGATCGAAGGAGTTCGATCAGCATCGACCATCGAAAGGGCTCTACAATGAGCTAGCACTCGTGTGAAGTCGATCAGATCGGGAGCTTCGTGTGGATGATCCGTAGAGGCCAAACATACTATGTGGCTACATCGTAATGATCAGACTCTCCTGACGGTGATCAGATTATGGCAATCTACTACCCGCACAAAGGTATTCTATTCTGAACACATTACAGTAAAGTGTTTATTATTCAAATTTGAATTTCAAATTTAAATGCATGCATGCTATATATCATATTTAGATCCTAGTGTAAGGTAAATTTTTATTAATTAATTAGATTAATTAATAATTTTCACGATAAAATAATGATTTTTGAAAAAATTTTAAAATTACCATTTTACCCCTGCACTGAATTTTCTCGATAAATGGTATCAGAGCGGGTTCTTAGATATGATATATATATTTGCATGCGTAGATTAAATTGTAATCTAAAAGTTTAAATTTAAAATTTAAAATTTAAAATTTAAATTTTGAAAGTTGTTCGAAATTTAAAATTCAAAAATTTGAAATTCAAAATTTGAAATTTGAAATTTGAATTTTGAAATTTGAAATTCAAAATTCAAATTTCAAAAATTTGAAATTTGAATTTTGGTTGAAATTTCAAATTTGAAATTTAAAATTTGAAATTTGAAATTTGAAATTCAAAATTTGAAATTCAAAAATTTAAAATTTAAAATTTGTTTGAAATTTGAAATTTAAAATTTAAAATTTGAAATTTGAAATTTGAAATTTAAATTTTAAAATTGATATATTTAGATATACTTGATCCAAGTAGCAAGTAATCGAATTGGGTTGGTTGCCATGGCCTTCCGATCATAGGAGAAAAGTAGGGTTTAAAGGCCCTCTCTTCCCATTCGATGGGGTCTCCTATGGCGGTAGGGGTGCCGATGGAATTATATCCCATGTAGATGAAGTAGCGAAAAGAATATTCATGATTTATTTTGATTGAGTTATTTTCTGTTATGTAATTAGCAATAGAATTGCTATTTATGAAATGTGCTGATCTATTTGTGTAATGAATCAACATATTTGGTGAACAGAAAATAAAACCTTTCAAATTTGAAAATTATTTTCAAAATATCAAACCCTGACCCATCAGTCCAAATACTTAATTAAAAGAATTAAGTGTTGTCTAGTAGGTCTAGAATTGTGAATTAAGACTTAAGATAATTGCATAAACTTGTGGGTCAATGGGTTAGATGGATTAGGTCCATAATTGGGTTAGACCTAAGGTTAGCTTAAAGAAATGGACTAAATTAGAGTAATTGGTCAAATCGAATCAAAAGTTGAATTAGATTAGGTCAAGGATACTCTAGACTCAACTCCAATAGTTATAGTTGAAGGGGTCCATATCTTTAACTAGACCAAGATGGACTTAATTCATGGCTACGCGATGGAACCCTATTTACTAAGTTGATCAAATAAAAACTAATGAACCGGTTGGTGTCTAAGGTAAGTTTGGCAGTTTGACCAGTGGTTTTTAAGCGGGAGCTACTCGCAGTGATTCGATTTCTGACGAGTTAATGGCTTATCCCCACCACTGATCTCACTTACCTGACCAACCTGGTGAATTAGGTTTTGATTAGATCACTTGGTGATTAGGGCTCACCCATGTCATTAGGTAAATCAGTTTGACTGATTTAGGTGCTCCTAATGCCAGCTTTAAGTAAATCCTTTTTAATCTGACTTGGTGAAGTCAGTGGGAGGATTGAAATTGGCTGGATATTTTCTTCTCATCTATTTTTTACTAAAATCCTCAAAAAAAAAATTATTAGGTCCTAAAAATGATTAAGTTATATTGATAACTAAGTCATAGCCTCCCATTAAGTGAGTGATAATGAGTCCATTAGTTTAATAATCATTGGAGGCCCAAAGGCCTGGTGCTTATTGACTAATGGAATTATCATTCATAGTATGATAATTTGGATTGAGTCTTTCTGATGGTGGTTAGGTTGGCCGACTAAAGTCGGGCTTGATCATTTATTGGTCCGATTCACCAAATCAAATCATGTTAATGGTTGGATCTAACCAGATTTTTTCAGTGGAGGTCAAAGCCTACTGATTAGGTTCTGGGGTAAAATTAATTACTAGAAGTTATTTAGAGAAACAACTGGTTATGAACCTACCCATAGATGCACATGGGTTGACCAACCAAAGTTGAGCTTGTGTGTAGTCTGTGTGGATTCTAGTACACACTAAGGAATTAAAGTAATTCCTTGAATTGAAGGTTGAGGCTATCAATTCATAAAAATACTGAAAAAAACTTTAGACTAAAGTCCAAGTCTTTAGTATTAATAATTTATGTACTAATATAGGTCTGGTTTTCCTTTATGCAGCTATGGCCACTACCCTGTCGCTCCGATCATTATTAGATAATGACAAGCTCATGGGACCTAATTTCGATAGCTGGTATCAAAAATTAAAAATCATCCTTGAGCATGAGCAGATCCTTTATGTAGTAACGGATCCGGCACCTGAGGAGCCAGCCCTGAACGCTAAAGGGACGGTCTGAGACACTTACCAGAAGTGGCTCAACGACCGCACCAACGTCCGGTGCATAATGCTGGCGGCAATGAATGATGAGTTCAGTCGTAGGTTCGAGAATGCCCAGCCACAAGAGATGCTTCAAATATTGAACGACTCTTTTGGCATGCTTGATGATGTTGAAAGGCACAAAACTAGTTGTAACATTTTCAATGCTCGGATGAGGGATGGAGCCTCAATCACTGATCATGTACTGTACATGATCGAAATGATTGAGCGCCTAAGTAAATTGGGTTTTCTCCTGCACGAGCAGCTCGGTAAGGATGCGATCCTTAATTCTCTGCCCAAGTCCTTCCTTCCCTTCCTTACTCATTTTTGAATGACAAAGCCTGCAGTGAACTACCACGGCTTATTGGGGTTGCTGCAGAACTTTGAGAAGGATCACTAGCTCCATAAGGAGTCGGTGAATATTGTGGGAGGGTCTTCTTCTGGTCATCGATCCTTTAAGAAAGGGAAGAAGAACAAGAAGAAGAAGAATAAGAAGGTACAGCTGCATGCTGGGATGTCTGCACAGGGTCAGACCAAGAAGCGCAAGCCCGACCAGAGCCAGACGGAGTGCTTCTTTTGCAAGAAGCAGGGGCACTGGAAGAGGAACTGTCCTCTATACATTGCCTCACTGGATCCGAACAGGCTAAAGAAGAAGCAAGGGACTTATATGATAACACCTTGCAACTTTTCCATTTGTGATACTACTGCCTGGGTATTGGATACCGAAAGCCCTTATCATATTTGCAATTCGATGCAGGATCTGCAGGTCAGTAGGAGATTTGATGAAGGCGAGAGGTTCCTGAACGTTGGAGATGGAAGCAAAGTTCCAGTTCTAGCATTAGGAATCATGAACCTTGTAATCAATTCTTGAAATATAATTCTGAGTGAATGTCACTATTGTCCAAGCTTTTTATTAAATATTATTTCTGTAGGCCTTTTGGCCATTAACGGTTATCAATTTTTAATAAAAAAAAATATTTGCAATATGATTTTGAATGGTGTTACAATGTTTATTGGACAACTTTATAATGGAATTTACTTTCTATCACAACCTGTTAATGTGGTTCAAACCTCCGGTAAACGCCCTAGAATAGATAATGTGTCAGAAGTCTATCTTTGGTACTGTAGGCTAGGTCATATCAATAAGAACAGGATAAACAGGTTGGCTCAAGAAAGAATTCTTGAAGTAGGTGATTGTGAATCACTTCCAATCTGTGAGTCCTGTCTTCTTGGTAAAATGACCAAGTTACCTTTTATTAGAAAAGGTGAGCGAGCCAGTGAACTCTTGGGTCTGGTACATTCTGATGTATGTGGACCCATGAGCTCAAGTGCAAGAGATGGATATTTCTACTTCATAACCTTCACAGACGACCTATCGAGATATGGGTATGTCTATTTAATGAAGCATAAGTCAGAGTCGTTTGAAATATTCAAACTATTTCGAAATGAGGTAGAAAAATAAACTGGAAAGTGTATTAAAACTCTTCGATCTGATCGAGGAGGTGAATACTTTTCCAATGAGTTTCTGACAAATCTTAGGGAGAATGAGATTCTCTCTCAATGGACTCCTCCTGGAACACCACAGCATAATGGTGTATCTGAAAAGAGGAATCAGACCTTGTTGGACATGGTTCGATCCATGATCGAGTTTGCTGGTCTGTCGATCTTCCTCTGGGGATATGCACTCGAATCAGCTTGTTACCTTCTGAATAGAGTTCCGAGTAAGTCTGTAACCAAAAGCCATATGAGATATGGATAAGACGTAAGCCAGTACTCTCGCACCTTAGGATTTGAGGGTGTCTGGCTTATGTTAAACGTTTAATTACAGACAAGCTAGGACCTAGGTCTGACAAGTGTAATTTTATAGGATACCCAAAAGAGACCAAAGGATATTATTTCTACCTGGCTGATGAGCAAAAGGTGTTTGTCAGACTTAAGGCAATCTTTTTGGAAAAAGAGTTCCTTGATGAAGGGACTGTTGCCTCTAAGGTCGAACTTGACGAAGTTCGACAGATGAAAAAACTGACACAAGTTGCTGAACCTAAACCGGATTTGATTAGATCAGATTCGGAGCCCATTGTTCAAGCATCCTTAAGGTGATCTGGTAGAGTACCACGTCAACCGGATAGATACTATGGTTTCTTGATCCAAGACGACGATCCTATCAAACTTGATGAAAATGATGAGGATCCGATCACCTACATGGATGCAATGCAGAGACCCGACTTTGAGAAATGGCTAGAGGCCATGAAGTCCGAAATGGAGTCCATGAAGGTCAACGATGTGTGGACATTGGTTGACCCACCCGAAGGAGTAAAACCCATAGGGTGTAAGTGGGTCTTCAAGAGGAAGAGGGGCGCAGACGGAAAGGTGAAAACCTATAAAGCTCGTCTGGTTGCCAAGGGATATCGTCAATGTTATGGTATAGACTATGACGAGATGTTTTCTCCTGTGGCAATGTTCAAATCCATTCGGATTATGCTTGCGATAGCTGCCCATCTGGACTATGAAATTTGACAGATGGATGTGAAGACAGCTTTCCTAAACGGAGAGCTGGATGAAGAGGTGTATATGATACAACCTGAAGGATTCACATCTACTGATGAGTCTAAGATGTGCAGACTACAGAGGTCCATTTATGGACTTAAGCAGGCATCCCGGAGTTGGAACATACGTTTTGATAGGACGATCAGGATGTATGGCTTCGTTAAGAACGGAGAAGAGCCCTGCATTTATAAGTGGGCTAATGGTCCAGTAGTGGTATTTCTTGTATTGTATGTGGATGATATTCTCTTAATCGGAAATAATGTCCCTGCATTACAGGAAATAAAGATTTGGCTATCGTCACAGTTTTTCATGAAGGATTTGGGAGAAGCTTCCTACATCCTAGGGATGAGGATCTATAGGGATAGATCTAAAAGGTTGCTTGGTTTATCCCAGTCTATGTACATAGATACTATGCTGAAGAGGTTCAGTATGGAGAATTCCAAGAAAGGCTATTTACCGATAGGCCATGGAATTTCTCTCTCGAAGAGGGATTGTTCGACAACACCTCAAGAGAGAGAGCGTATGGGTAGGATTCTATATGCTTCGGCAGTGGGATCTATCATGTATGCCATGACATGTACATGACCAGATGTGGCATACTCACTAGGGGTAGTGAGTAGATACCAATCTGATCCAAGGGAGAATCACTGGAAGGTTGTTAAAACCATCCTAAAGTATTTAAGAAATACTAAGGACCAGTGGCTTGTTTATGGTGAATCAGACTTGAGACTTATAGGGTTTACAGACTCTAGTTTCCAATCTGATCACGATGACAGCAAAAGTGTGTCAGGATTTATTTTTACTCTTAATGGTGGGGCTATCTGCTGGAAGAGTTCCAAGCAACACATAGTGGCTGATTCAGTTTGTGAGGTGGAGTATGTCGCTGCATCAGATGCTGCCAAAGAAGTGGTGTGGCTGAGAAAATTCATCACCGAGCTCGGAGTAGCACCCTCCCTTGTTGGTCTAGTTCTGCTCTACTGTGACAGCTCTGGAGCCATTGCTCAGGCGAAGGAACCCAAGGCACACCAACGGACGAAGCATATTCTGCACTGCTACCATCTCATCTGGGAAATTGTGGATCGAGGTGACGTCGACCTTCTGAAGATCGACGAAAAGGAGAACCTGACCGACCCATTCACCAAAGCCATTGTGGTGAAGGAGTTCGATGACTACAAGTCGAAGATGGGTATTAGATACTGCATCGATTGGCTTTAGGTCAAGTAGGAGATTGTTGGGAATAGTATCCCAAAGCCAATCATCAGTCTGTTGACGGTTGTGCTCATTTTTGTATATGTACATGAATTATGAATTAATAAAAATTATTTTGATATTTTTCATCACAAAATGTTTCATCTGTTGGGAAATGTGTCCCAAAAAGCCAATCGTCAAGCTGTTGACGGTTGAGCAACCAAGTATTGTAATTGATTTGTTAATAAATAAAATATATTTGGCATCTTCATCATAAGCTTTCATCTTCTAATGAACTCCGTTGTTATGATGAAGTCCTTAGGACTATTTAGGTTCGATAAAGAGAAGATTTATCGATTAGTCCTTAAAACTGTTCACGACCAAATGATAGGCTGTTAATAAGGACGACAGCTTCTATCAAGCATAGGTCGCTGTAGGCCATATGGGTTGGTTGTCCTCTTAACCAAGGAGTGTGGAGACACTGGTATGGCATACAGGTGAGATGTAAGGGTACATCATCATTGAACGTGACCAACTCCAGAGTATTCTACTGTCGAGAATATCTCTGATGGGATATAGGTATAAGTGTCCCTTAGACCTGAGATCGCCTCAGTGACTTGCAAGCAACTCACTGTGCTTTGGTACTGGACTAACTGAATTTCTAATTCAGAGACGGAAGGCTTCTGGGCACAGTCAAGTACTTGCGAAGTCAGAGTGTGATCGAGATGGGATTGACCACTCCAAGAGTTGGAGAAGAATGAGTCGCTGTATTTCAATTTAGCAAAACCTTGGCCAGGATAATCCATCAGATGGATTTGATATTTTGAAATACAATGTGGACAACCTGATCAGAGTTGACAGTTGAGCTCTGGGGTGTCCTATGATCATTTTGGTCAAGGGGATGAATTATATGAAAACTATATCCGCATGGGTTCTAAGGATGTTGTTCTACACATTCGACCTATCCGATCGTCGGGTACCATTGCTAGATGGTCACTTTGATTGGTATAGGAATTTGTTCTTATGCTACCGGCTTAGGTTTGGACCTATGAGGTCACACACATTAGAGTTCATGATCCGATCAGATGGTTGATCAACGATTAAGAATCGTTCTAGGGTTAAATGATCAATACGATTGACATTTAACCCGGTGCAGGAGGATCGATTAGCAATTCGATTGCTAATTGGCTTAATTTGATTAAGCCAATGGGCTGAGATTAAGTTTAATTAAATATAATTTAATTAGATTTATTTTGGGCTTGATTGGATCAAGTCCAATTGGTTTATTGGATAAGCCAAGTGCAAGGAAAAACTAGTCCTAGTTCAACTAGGACTTGGGTCAATCTAATTTCTAATTTGATTAGAAAATTAAATCAGATTTAAATCTAATTTAATCTGATTAAATTAAGTTTTTAATTGGGTTAAGACCTATTTTAATTAGGTTGATCTAATTTTGATTTGATTTGGTTTGGAAAACCAAATTAAAACAAGTCATAAGACAGAATCCTAGTAAGACTAGGATTCCACCTTGCGCCACATAATCCTTCTCCACGCCCTCTCTCTTATTCAATGCCAATCTCCACTTATTTTGTGCGACAAAAGCCCTCTCCCAGATCTCTCCCACGTTCACAAAAGGTCTCCTCTCTTCTTTCTTACATGGAAGGTGGTTTGGATCAAATCTAAAAGGAATAAGTTTGGATTTCGAATTCTATGAGATAGAGTTTTAGAAATCCAAAACTCTTTCAATTTTACACCGAATTTATCCAAATTTTTTTTAGAATTTTTGTGGCTTTTAGGGTATACATTGTGCACCCTTTTCTGTGATCCATGCATAAAAATATGAAGGAGGTGCTCAAGAGTTGGGCATCCCTTAACTTGCCATGTTTGGATAAGCCTTGACTAGGTGTTTGACCTAGACAAGGACTCTATCATATCTCTCTATATAAGATGAGTTTCTTTGTAAAATTTTAGAAGAAATTATAGATTTGAGAACCTTTGTGCCATCCAAAAATCAGAGAGAAATACCTTTGGGTCGTGGATATATAAAAGATGCAAGTTTGGGTGTCTAGAGAGAAAAACGTGAAGAAGAAGAGGGTCTTCTTCTTGGGTTTTTGTTTTCATATCTTTCCTCCCTCCATCTTGAGTTTCTTGAGAGTGTCTCAGATCTGAAACTCCTCCTTTTACTTTCCATCTTTGGAAGAGTCCAAATCAAGAAGAAGGAGGCACCTGATCAACCATCAAAGAAGGATCAGCGTAGTACTAGCATACTGTGCTGATTTCCTGAAGCAGGACTTCTGATCGAGATTCGTGGGCTCGTGTGGACGACTCCTAGAGGCCGGATGCGTGTGCGGCTTGCAACATCATCCTCAAGCCCAGATCAACAAGGTTAGAACATCTAACTTGCAAGGTAATAGATCTGATCTATTGTTTAATACATACATTAGATGTAGCTAGTATAGAAACATGTTGATATGATCAACATGTAGTTCATACTATATTTATATATTTTAATTTTTGATTTAATGTTATGTAATAATCATGTAATAGGATCTTAGATCTAGGAATTTTCTGATCTTAGAAAATAAATTTTGATTTATTTTAGTCTTCCGCTGTATGATCTTGAAAAAGTTTCAAGATCTAACCCTGAAACCCTAGATCTGGTTCCTTCAATTGGTATCAGAGCCTAGGTTCTTTATTACATGATTATTTATACATGCTTAGATTATTTTTTAGATTAGATCTAATTTATAATCTAATTATTAAATCTAAAATTAAAATTTTAGATCAATCACAAACTGCAAGGTTGTCCTGCTGTAAGGTTTACCCCTTACAGTGCAAAGGTTGTCCTAGTTTGTGTAGATCTATCTTTAATCATAAATTTATTAGATATGATCTAGATTAAATTTATAATTTATTAGATTTAAAAGATGTTTAAATCTGAAATAAAATCTCTTTGTTAATAATTTTTGTGCAAAGAAATTGTTTAAAGTTAAAATTGTTTCAATTACATGAACCTGTTTAGATTAGATCTAAAGTAGTTTCATGTTTATTTCACTTGCATCTTGATTATGAATCAAACATGCAATATGGTTGGTAGACATGGTCCGATCCATGATGGGTTTTTGCTAGCTTGCTGATATCCTTCTGGGGATATGCACTCGAATCGGCCTGTTATCTGTTAAATAGGATTCCAAGTAAGTCCGTAATTAAGACTCCATATGAGATATGGACAGGGCGTAAGCCAGTACTTTCACACCTTAGGGTCTGGGGGTGCCCGGCCTATGTCAAACGATTAGTCACAGACAAACTTGGACCTAGGTCTGACAAATGCTCATTCATAGGTGTTGGTGCAAAAATCTGCTTGCGCCGGAGAAACTGGAGTCGGGGAAGTCGCGGTCGCCGCCGGGACCTGCAAAGGAAGTCTAAACCGGAGGTGGGGTTGCTCCGGTAAGACCCTCCGATGCTCAAGTCAGTTCTCTGCCTCAACAAGAATGGAGTGCTCGAACGGAGAATTTAGCAGAGTTTCGAGATAAGAAATGAGCTTATAGAATAACGTATCTGGGTCCCCCTTTTATAGGCGGAGGAGGCAACGGATTGATGGCGACATTTGTAACCGTCTGATAGTGGGCCGTCCATGGTCAGGGAGAATTTATTGCGAAGGGTAGTGGAGTAGACCCGTGGCTATTGCTATGGCCTGCCACGTAGAGCCTGTTGCAGGTAGTGGAGCGGCGTCAGTTGCCGCTAGTTGTCAGGGAGTAGTGGAGTCGCGCAGCACCTGCCACAGGGAGCGGAGCAGAATCATGGCCGTTGATACAGCCTGTCAGAGAGTAATGGGTCGCGCAGGGTTCGCCGCAGGGAGTGGAGCAGGGCTACGTCCGCTACTGCGGCCTGTCAGGGAGTGATGGAGCCGCACGAAATCCGCCACAGGAAGTGGAACAGGATCATGGTTGTTATTGTGACCTGCCAAGGGGCGTAGATCTGTCGGCTGAAGCTCGGCAGCGGTCGGAGTCCGGCCTCTGTAGAGGTCCGGGCGGAGTCCTCCTTGCGGTTGGGGTCGTGGGTGGAGCCCGGCTTCTGTGGGAGTCCGGGCGGAGCCCTTCGGAGCTGAAGTTGCGGGCGGAACCCGGCTCCTGTAGGAGTCCGGGCGGAATCCCCTGTAATCAAAATCAGATGCGGAGTCCGGCTCCCGTAGGAGTCCGGACGAAGTCTGTCTGCAGCCGTTGGAGTCGAGGACGAAGCCCGGCTCTCGTAGGAGTCGGGTGGAGTCTCCCTGCAATCAAAGTTAAAGGTGAAGTCCGGCTCCCGTAGGAGTCCGGACGGGGCTTACCAGCAGTTGACGCTGAGGACGGAGCCCGGCTCCCATAGGAGTCCGGGCGGAGTCCACTTGAGGTCGAAGTTGTCGGTGGAGTCCGACTCCCGTAGGAGTCCGGACGAAGTCTGTCTGCAGCCGTTGGAGTCGAGGACGAAGCCCGGCTCTCGTAGGAGTCCGGGTGGAGTCTCTCTGCAATCAAAGTTAAAGGTGAAGTCTGACTCCCGTAGGAGTCCGGACGGGGCTTACCAGCAGTTGACGCTGAGGATAGAGCCCGGCTCCCGTAGGAGTCCGGGCGGAGTCTACTTGCGGTTGAAGTTGTCGGCAGAGTCCGGCTCCCGTAGGAGTCCGGACGAAGTCTGCTTGTAGCTGTTGGAGTTGAGGACGAAGCCCGACTCCCGTAGGAGTCCGGGCGGAGTCTTCCTGCAATCAAAGTTAAAGGTGAAGTTTGGCTCCCGTAGGAGTCCGGACGGGGCTTACCAGTAGTTGACGCTGAGGACGGAGCCCGGCTCCCGTAGGAGTCCGGGCGGAGTCCGCTTGAGGTCGAAGTTGTCGGTGGAGTCCAGCTCCCGTAGGAGTCCGGACGAAGTCTGCTTGTAGCTGTTGGAGTTGAGGACGAAGCCCGGCTCCCGTAGGAGTCCGGGCGGAGTCTTCCTGCAATCAAAGTTAAAGGTGAAGTCCGGCTCCCGTAGGAGTCCGGACGGGGCTTACCAGCAGTTGACGCTGAGGACGGAGCCCGGCTCCCGTAGGAGTCCGGGCGGAGTCTACTTGCGGTTGAAGTTGTCGGCGGAGTCCGGCTCCCGTAGGAGTCCGGACGAAGTCTGCTTGTGGCTGTTGGAGTTGAGGACGAAGCCCGACTCCCGTAGGAGTCCGGGCGGAGTCTTCCTGCAATCAAAGTTAAAGGTGAAGTCCGGCTCCCGTAGGAGTCCGGACGGGGCTTACCAGCAGTTGACGCTGAGGACGGAGCCCGGCTCCCGTAGGAGTCTGAGCGGAGTCTGCTTGAGGTCGAAGTTGTCGGTGGAGTCCAGCTCCCGTAGGAGTCCGGACGAAGTCTGCTTGTAGCTGTTGGAGTTGAGGACGAAGCCCGGCTCCCGTAGGAGTCCGGGCGGAGTCTTCCTGCAATCAAAGTTAAAGGTGAAGTCTGGCTCCCGTAGGCGTCCGGACGGGGCTTACCAGTAGTTGACGCTGAGGATGGAGCCCGGCTCCCGTAGAAGTCCGGGCGGAGTCTACTTGCGGTTGAAGTTGTCGATGGAGTCCGGCTCCCGTAGGAGTCTGGACGAAGTCTGCTTGTGGCTGTTGGAGTTGAGGACGAAGCCCGGCTCCCGTAGGAGTCCGGGCAGAGTCTTCCTGCAATCAAAGTTAAAGGTGAAGTCCGGCTCCCGTAGGAGTCCGGACGGGGCTTACCAGCAGTTGACGCTGAGGACGGAGCCCGGCTCCCGTAGGAGTCCGGGCGGAGTCCGCTTGAGGTCGAAGTTGTCGGCGAAGTCCGGCTCCCGTAGGAGTCCGGATGAAGTCTGCTTCTAGCTGTTGGAGTTGAGGATGAAGCCCGGCTCCCGTAGGAGTCCGGGCGGAGTCTTCCTACAATCAAAGTTAAAGGTGAAGTCCGGCTCCCGTAGGAGTCCGGACGGGGCTTACCAGCAGTTGACGCTGAGGACAGAGCCTGGCTCCCGTAGGAGTCCGGGCGGAGTCTACTTGCGGTTGAAGTTGTCGACGGAGTCCGGCTCCCGTAGGAGTCCGGACGAAGTCTGCTTATGGCTGTTGGAGTTGAGGACGAAGCCCGGCTCCCGTAGGAGTCCGGGCGGAGTCTGCTCGCTGTTGAATTTGTCGGTGATGGAGCCCGGCTCCCGTAGGAGTCCGGGTGGAGTTGTCATGTAGTCGATTCCACTGAGGACTTCTGCTGTGGGTATTTTATACCCAACACCAGTCCCCCTACTTCGAGTTTGAATTTCGAACGAGGGAAGTACAGAGAGAGGGGCACAGCCAAAGCCGTCCCTTCGAATATTGCGCACTGCCGCCTCCAGATATTTTGGCAATTAATGTGTGCACGTCAGAGCCCATTTTCCAGTGAAGGTGACCTGAAGAGTCTTTTCGGAACCCCCATCGGAACGCGATCCCAAGCGTCATGCTACGGAAATTTGTGAATGGTCAACCCTCGATAGCGATGAGGGGGACACGCGTGACATGTGGCATGCACCAGTTGGCCCAGGAACACCCACCGCCATAACTGCGCTAGGATCCGTCGGCTATTTAAACCCCCTAATCTCCCTTCGTGGCTTCATCCTGTCGATAGGATGGTACCTTTCTTTCGCCTGAGAGCCTAGCTACTCAGCTACTTCCCTCGCACCAATCCTTGTCTTCTTCAGCCCCCCACTTCTTCTCTGAGGGTTCCCACACCATGTCCTCTACCCCGGAGGCCCTCCTTGAAGGGATGTCTAGGGCTTGGAGGAAGGCGAGGAGGAGAACAGTGGCCGATGAGGATCCCCACCGTTTCAAAGGAGGCTCAAGGAAGAATTCCTTCAACAACAGGGGTTTAATAACGGGGGCCACCGGTAAGGTTATTCTGCCCGAGAATTTTGGAGTAGCAAGACGGGGTGATACCGGTCAAGAGGGCAGAGCTGTCGTCACAAGCTGTGGCGGGATCCTTGATGCCGTCGGGGCCGAGGGACTAGAAGCGATCAGCGTCGACGGTGGGGCAGTGGAACTTGTTGCGGGGACGGTGGAAGTAGGCATGCCGACCTTGCCGAATATTTTGGGTGGCGGCTGTCGTGGAGCATTCGGAGGTGGAGCATATCCTTGACATCACCGCTGCCTCCAATGTGACTCCGGCTCTTCTTGAAACAGGTCTTCATCACCGCTGTCGTTGCCTTTACCGCCCCCGAGAACCTATCCCACCCTTTTCCTCCTAGGGTTGGGACTTCAGAGATGGAGCGAAGCGAGACGGGACGAGAGCCGATAGGTCCATTACACGCACTGGAGAACGCAGCTGAGAAGGACAGAGACGGGAAGAGGAGTTTGTAGCTTGGAGCTGCCTAAGCCGTGCTCGCGAGGCCGTGCTCGCGAGGCTTGCAATGATGTATATCTCTCTTCTTTTTTTTTTTTTTTTTCTTGACCCACCGGGTCTTGTAACGTATATCTTATCAAATGAAA